>NW_019265877.1:328412-329646 GCF_002742605.1 Olea europaea var. sylvestris | reverse complement strand
TTGACATATATACAATCACAACATTCACTATACTTATTTATAAGAATAAAAATAAATTATCGTGACATAAAATATACAATCGATCAAAAAATGAGAATCAAACAAACATTTCTTATTTCAAAGTACTTTTTGTACAATCTATAAATTCTACGCTAATAAAACCAAAATAAATACAAAATTCGTGCAACGCACGAGACGTAGACTAGTAGTTAATAATATTCTACAAGCAATCCACACATTTGAAAAATAACAATCCATCATTTTAAAATAGTCTAGTACTTCAACCATCTTTCATTTTTATTTTTTTCCCTTTCTAACAAACAGTTTCTCAAGTTCGCAGCTAAAAAAATAACTCTTGCCCATAATATCATAATTTTTTTTCGTGCTTAAAAAAATTCTTGAAACTTATCACACCAATATTTCAAATAATTATAATTTGCAGTCGTTAATTTTTTTTAGAATTTTTGAAATTGTTCAAACTTGAACTTAAGTGACAAAAGAAACTAATTTAAATAATCAATCTAACGTATTATCTCATAATTGAAAATTTCATTCAAGTCATTCTTTCTATGAGTGATACGTTTTTTTATGAAATATTCAACTTTCATTTATTCTTTAGCAGTAAACTCGTCATATTCAAATTCGATTTTCCAATATATTTCAAAAAATAAAATAAGTACTTTCAAGTGACTAATAACAACATCAATAGATATTATCCTCACTTTACAATATTTTGCTTACTCTATTAATAATTGATATATGTAGTATACGTAAATTCAAAAATTTTCTTTATTTTTCAGTCATATATTTTCCATCAATTTACTATTTTAAATTGTATTGTTAGTAAAGGAAAAAAAAATGGGGTTCAAACATGCTTTAATATGTTTGTAATGTTATAATGACGATTAGTACGAGTTCAGCTATCTAAAATAAAAGACATATCTCCAATCTAGGTTGACGACCCACATAGGCCGATTTGACCTTGTCTAGTAACTTTTTTTCTTTTTCATTTTGTAAACAACCAAAAGAAAGAAACTATTAAGAGTTGTAGGTCTTGACAACTCGAGCTGCCGCTTACGTCCCACACGGTCGCAACCGATCCGTCCTGATAGCGACCGTAAAACTGCACGGGTAACGTGTTTCAGTAGAACGGAACAACTTGCGGTAGGGGACGCAGACAGCTTGCGGTAGGGAATGCAGGCAGACTCAGGCTAGGGACGCAGCCAGCTTGTTG
>NW_019265877.1:321944-323414 GCF_002742605.1 Olea europaea var. sylvestris | reverse complement strand
CAGATTCCCGATAAAATTACGTCGAACTATAATTTTATCAGCTTCGCATTAGTTCTAGATTTGGAAGTTGTTGATGACATTAAAACATTCAACAACAATCAATGGGGACAAAGCTGACAGTTATCAGCTCTCCTCAACAATCATGAGGTACGTATTATTCATTTGTGATTTATGTTGTACGACATTTCGAAATTTCGATGCATGGTTATTAACTCGGTGAACATTTAAATAATAATTAAATGATTATTTGAATGATAAATAATTAAATAATTATTTAAATGATAATAAATAACTAATTAAAATAAATTCAATAAACAAGTAACTTAAATGTTAATTAAGCAATAAAAATAATTAATTGACATAAATAACAAAGAAGTATAAATATTTTAAATTTTACAAGATGGATTGTCATTTGAACACTGCCATGAGACATATTGCTAACAAAGTTGCGTCGAACTATAACTTTGCTTGCTTCGCATTAGTCCTATATTTGTTGGATGAGGAGCACGCAGACCTGTTACACCGATCCTACTTATGACGGTAATTCTGACACTTTTGGGAGATGCATTCAAGAAATACGACGATGCATGCATGGTCATTAACTCGGTGAATATTTTTTTATTTATGAAATAATTGTATATATATATTGTAAAATTTATTTAAATAAAGTAATGAAATATTAGATACATACTACACACAACCAATTAAGATAATTTATAAATGAAATATCTAAATAAGAAATTAAATTAAATATTAATTTTTCATTTAATTAAGTGATTAAATAAATAATTAAACAACGTAATTAAATATTAAATAAATAATATACATAACTATGCCGAAGAGGACCCCTAACTTGAAAGATAACATCGTGAGTTTGGATGACACCCTGTACGAAACATATTATTGAGGTGCCAGAACAAATAGTTAGCAAGAGAACTAGATTGCTGTCACAACACATTGTTTCTCCGTACACCATCGAAACAAAGAAGAGAACATCCGTCGACGGTGTAGAATCCTAAATAATTTTAAACACCTTATTGACACTAAGACATGAATATTGGATGGTTAAAGTATACTTCAAATTTTTAGTCTCATTTGAGACCCATTTACGACATAGAAAACATTCGATTTGGAAAATGAAGAAACGTTGTAGCTCTTTGAGTTAGCTTTCCAATGCACTTTGAATTACCTCAATCGGATATCGGAAGAAGAAGTTATGATTGAAATACTAAAGGCTGTATAGTATCAACTGAAGTACGCTAAATATGAAAAGTCAAATTCCTACACGATTTTCCAGCACCTTCTTAAACCTATAACTCCCACATAAATGGCACCTGTATTAATGAGTATTAGGCCATTCACTTGCCCTTAAGTTGTGAGATTTTCACCTATAAATAGGCCCCAATGCAAACACATTTTTCACACCAAGACAAAAGCTTCTAAGCATAAAAGAGAGAGTTTTCAAGTCTA
>NW_019265877.1:315589-321509 GCF_002742605.1 Olea europaea var. sylvestris | reverse complement strand
AGAAATTAGATCCGAAATTGAAAAAATTAGAAAAATAAAAATTTCATTTATTTTTTCATTGAAAATCATAGCCCCAACAAGATTTTAATTAATTATTTATTTTAAAAAATATTTGAACTATATTGATGGGCTCACTTATTATAATAGAAGGTCTAAAATATCATTTTGGAATGTTTTAGTGATATCGGATCAGATTGGATCGATCTATATCCATATTTGATTTATTTAGTTAACGAATTATCGAATTTGAATCTCGATTGGGTTATCGGATTAAAACCCTAAATCCATCTCCCATTAATTTCATCGGATTCCAAATTGAAATATATTGATTTTTTTATTATTATTTACATTGTGATCCATAGTTGTAATAATTTAAAACGTAAGTATTTTTTTAAAACGTTTATAATACTTTAATTTTTATGTAATTGTATAATAAATAACCAATTACTCTTAATTACATATATAACACACTATAAATAAAGAAAATTGAGGAAATCAGTGACATATTATAAATAGAGAGTACATACAATTTAAGTTATATTACATATTCGGCGGGTCAATTTTCACGTAATCAATAACATACTATAAATAGAGAAAATTGAGGAAACCAATAATATATTATAAATAGAGAGTACATACGATTTAAATAGATATTACACATCCGTTGGGTAGAGAGTAACATACTATAATCGAGAACTTCTCACTTGACTTCATTTAGTAGAAGAAATATATTTACGGCATTCTTGAATAATATTCGATGTCTTGAAAATTTGATCGTGCCTAATATTCGACTTCCATCTTTGTTAGATATTCTCATGCATCATGTGATTTATGTTCTAGTTAAATATTAAATAAATAATATATGTAACCAATTAAGATAATTAATAGAGAAATATTTAAACGAGAAACCAAATTAAATATTAATTTTTTATTTAAGCAAGTGATTAAATAAATAATTAAACAAAGTAATTAAACAATAAATAAATAACATACATAACTAATTAAGACAATTAATTAAAGAAATATTTAAATAAGACATTAAAATAAATATTATTATTTTTATTTAAATAAGTGATAATTTGAATAAAGTAATTAAATATACATAATCAATTAAGATAATAAATTAATAAAATATTTAAATGAGAAATCAAATTAAATATTAATTTTTTATTTAAGCAAGTGATTAAATAAATAATTAAACAAAGTAATTAAACAATAAATAAATAACATACATAACTAATTAAGACAATTAATTAAAGAAATATTTAAATAAGACATTAAAATAAATATTATTATTTTTATTTAAATAAGTGATAATTTGAATAAAGTAATTAAATATACATAATCAATTAAGATAATAAATTAATAAAATATTTAAATGAGAAATCAAATTAAATATTAATTTTTTATTTAAGCAAGTGATTAAATAAATAATTAAACAAAGTAATTAAACAATAAATAAATAACATACATAACTAATTAAGACAATTAATTAAAGAAATATTTAAATAAGACATTAAAATAAATATTATTATTTTTATTTAAATAAGTGATAATTTGAATAAAGTAATTAAATATACATAATCAATTAAGATAATAAATTAATAAAATATTTAAATGAGAAATCAAATTAAATATTAATTTTTTATTTAAGCAAGTGATTAAATAAATAATTAAACAAAGTAATTAAACAATAAATAAATAACATACATAACTAATTAAGACAATTAATTAAAGAAATATTTAAATAAGACATTAAAATAAATATTATTATTTTTATTTAAATAAGTGATAATTTGAATAAAGTAATTAAATATACATAATCAATTAAGATAATAAATTAATAAAATATTTAAATGAGAAATCAAATTAAATATTAATTTTTTATTTAAGCAAGTGATTAAATAAATAATTAAACAAAGTAATTAAACAATAAATAAATAACATACATAACTAATTAAGACAATTAATTAAAGAAATATTTAAATAAGACATTAAAATAAATATTATTATTTTTATTTAAATAAGTGATAATTTGAATAAAGTAATTAAATATTAATGACTAATAATATACATAACCAATTAAGATAATTAATTAATGAAATATTTAAACAAGAAAGTAAATTTAATATTAATTTTTTTAATTTGAGTAATTGTTTAAAATAAATAATTAAATATAAAGTGAAAAATGTTTGATTTTTTAATTTGTAAGTTAAGGGTAATTTTGTCTTTTGAAATAAAATTCTATTTTTGTAATTATATAAACTACTTAAGGGTATTTTTGTCTTTTATTCAATAAGAGACTATTTTGATGATAGGCAAATTTTTTTTTGTTAAAGTGAAAAATTGTCCCTTTGACTTGGCCAAACTAAAAATTACCTCTCAATCGGTGCTGCTTGGTGTTCAAAAAGGTCCTTGACAGGGGTTTTACAATCTGACATGGCAAGAAATTAAAAAAAGGACAAAAAATGTTTGAATGGAAACCGGGCAGCCCTTGGCTTCGTACATTTCTTCCCCCAACTTCAATACCCTTCCCAACTCTCCATTACCGTCTTCACCTTCCTCCATTAAAGACAGCGAGACTACCCCGTCAAAAGCATCTCCAGCTCCGGCCATCTTCAAAATAGGTGAAGAAGAAGAAGAGTCCATCGTGAAACCGAAGATTTGTGAATATTTAAAAAGTTCGAACATTGCCAATCTTTGGTCATAGGATGAAATATCTGTGACAGCCATGAAGTCACCGAACTCAAACGAAGCGAAATTGCAGAAAAACTTTTGTCAAAATAATGGAAGGAATTAAATGGGTAGTTTTTGTTTCTGTAATTAAAAGTTGAAGAAGAAACGGGATTGGTTAAAGAAATAAAATATGCTGAAGAAGTGCAATTTGATGGATTGACATATTCAAATTCGAAGAAGAAAAGAGAACAACAGATTCAACCCGGGTTTATTGTTGTCGAATTCAAACATGTTGTGGAATTGATTTCTTTGAGCACTCTTTTAAATGGTTATTCTATATATATTTCATCCGGCCGGAGGTGCAGCTCCAGTTATCTTGCCATCAACAGAGAGGGAATGGAATGGGAATGCACCTGAGAAAATGGATAGAATGAGACTGGGAAAATCGGGGGGAAATGGAAAAGGTTTTCCCGCTTTGCTGCTTTTTGTGGGTCTTCTATTTGGGTTCATTTTGGCCTGGTTTTATTTAATTTTAACTTCCATCTCAGCATTTTCCCTTCCACCTCAGATTTTTCACATTTTCTGTAAACACATCTGTCATCCCCTTTCGGTATGCCCAGCATTTTCCGAGATTGTTATCCATTTGTTAAACTCGTAAAATTAATTTTAACATTGGTTAATTATATTCAAACCATTGCTTTTGTTATCACACCATATTTTAATTGTCATAAAGTTCCTTTAATGTTGCTCATTTTCGCCTGTTTTCTCCTTTTTTTTCACGCATTCTTATCATAAACTTTCAATTAATTAATGTCTTGTATTTAATGATGATTTCTATCCAAATATTATGCTAAAATGCATCAAGATGAGGAGAAAATGTTTTGTCAGACTTTTCTATTTGTTATTTATTTTGTTTATATAAAAATATGAGAGGTAAATAAGTCTTCGCTCTTAGCAATTTTTTTTTTGGGAGAAAACCGTTACGAGAGACAAGGTCTGAAATCTGATATAAGGTTGAGGATAAAACAAGGGCGGAGCCAATATTTTTGTTCAGTGCGAGAAAAAATTTCTCGATGCTGAACGTCCAGGTTTTGATCATGGATTTAATAATGATCAAGAAATAAAATAATATTACGACAATAATAAAAAACAAAATGCTAATTTCATATGTTACCTAAAAAAAATATTATTACAATTTACACAAATCGAAATAATTGAATGAATGGAAGTGACCAAGTGTGAAGGGACGAAGTCACAGACTCGCAATTCACAAAGGGTTGAAATGAATGAATGGATATGGGTCAATTGATTCAATTGAATTTTGAGGGGAATGGGTGATGGGCATTGGGCTTCTCTCCCTTGACTGGATAGTGGATAGGAAGTGAGTGTAAAAAAAAAAAAAAAAAAAAAAAAACTTGGGCGAAAAAAATTAAGAGAGATAAGTGTAAAGATGAGCAAAGATTAAAACATTGATTACTACTTAACACAAATTATAGTCTAAATATAGTTAGTATTTATCATATTGTTAAAATAATTAACTTACTACTCAATACTAAAAATTATAAGTAAATTTTTATTAGTGACTGACAAAATTACATAAAACTAACATTCTCTAATTCTCAAACTATTGAACATAAACATGCAAAATAATAGTTGTGTGACAGAGATGATTGACAAAATTGCATAGAACATAACCCATTGCCTGATAAAAGGATAAGTTTCCTTAATCGATTTGAGCATGGAATAATTCAGGAAAAGATCAAGATTTGTTTGTATTTCATCAATTTCAACTAGCAGTAATTCAAAAAAATAAAAATAAAAAATGATGAAAATTTGTTCGTAGGGAAATGATATATGTACAGCACACTCACGAGATGTGGGGCGCAATTATTTTAATTGCAATCCCCAACCCCTAATGTGAAAGGGTTGTCAAGCAAGCTGTCAAAGGAGTGTATCTGTAGCATGTTTTTTCTTGTTTGTATTTAGTAATTGCTTCTCCACTGAACACAGTTTAATCACTTTTCCACCCTGTTACTGTGAGAAGCTTTGAGAAGGCACTGTAGTTTGGGTGGGATTTTGTTTTGTTGTATATTTCCATCAGGATAAGAAAGATACAAAAATAAAAGGCTAGAAAAAGAAAAGGTTGTGGCTGCAATTTGCCCATTGATTTTTCTGCCACCCCACAGATACCTTTGATTCCCTGTTTTGCTCTTAGGGCCTCTGTTCTACCCACCATCCCGAGAAAATCAAGATCCACCCAAAATTGGGAGAATTGATTTTATTCATGTGAATATGTACCAACCTGTTTGGGAGTAGGAATGTAAACGAGTCGAGTCGAAATTCTCAGCTCGAGTAAATCATAGCGGGCTTTTTCTGGGCTCGAGCTGAGCCGAGCCAAAGCTAGGCCAAAAAAATACGGCTCGGCCCGAGCTTTTGGCTCGGGCTTTTTACGAGCCGAGCCGGGCCGGCTCTGTTTTTTCAATTTTTTTTGCCAATTTTTATATAATTTTTAATGACATTTTTTCACATGCCAATTGTTGTAGTGCAATTTGTTTAATGTAGAAGGCAAATAAATTATGCCTTCAATTAGAAACGAGGCTGATAATAGTGCACAGGTATTTTACATGAACGTGTAAATTTAAAAATACAAATAGAATATCGATAAAAAAAATACAAATAGAATAAACTTAAATAAAGTATTAAATTCTGCCAACGTGTTGGGATGTAATTTACCTCCATTCAATGTTATGTATTTAAATATTGATATCACGGTATATAATTTAGTATAATTATTACAACTGTAAAATTACCACATTATGTCAAAAATACATGCAAAACTTATATTTTGTAGCAACATCAGAATCATTATATTAATTTCTTGCCTTTTTAAATGTTAAATAAATACCTAAAGTCTGTTTTACAGTTTTACACTTCGTATTACTTGATGAATATTAGAATATAGGTATACTAGTAAGATTTCGTATAATCAACTTGAGCAGAGAAAGGAGAGAAGGATTTTTAATATGTTGGTCCTAAGAAAATCTATTGTCTTTTCTGATTTTTTAAAATTCATTTTTAATCATATATTGACGGGATCAACTTCTAATCACATATGTAATATTTTATCAATTTTTAAAATGATTTACTAAAATTCTAATTGTTAACCAAACCAAATAGGAGTAAATTATATTATTAAAAATCTACTTCAATCAAGCTCTCTCAATATATTAAAATAGTTATAGTT
>NW_019265877.1:306748-314942 GCF_002742605.1 Olea europaea var. sylvestris | reverse complement strand
ATATTGATCGCTCTAGATGTTGATGAACTAGAACTAGAACTAAATGAAGAAACACTTGTATTGCTATCTAAATAATTCCATAAATTTTCGAAATTTGTTGAAATATTTCTTGAAAAAGAACCTTGGGTTGAAATATTTTTTGAAAAAGAACCTTGGGAAGTAGAACTACCCTAACCTACCTTTTCAGCATAATAATTATACATTTCACATAAAAAAGATTCTATATGCAGATGTGATAATTTTATATTCAAATAATTTTAACTCCATAGAGCGAACTACATCAGCAAAAAGTGGCAAATTCCTATATTTATGAAATACTTGTGAAATATAGAAAAAATGTTGTAAAATAAGAGAAGATATAGGGTAATAAACACTGCTACATTCCTTTGTAGTATCGAAAAAAAGGTTTTCACGTAAAATGCAATAGTCCATTCCCAATCTTCCAAATTATGTTCGGGTCCGAGTGTATGCCTACCATTATAATATAGTGAAATTACTTTATCGTAATTTTCACACGAATGTAACATAAGATATGTAGAGTTCCACCTATGCGTTACATCAGTGACAAATGATTTCTCATGTAATTCATACTCTGCACACAAACTATTAAATACTTGTTTTCTTGCTGGTGACACAGTAATAAAATTTATTGCTTGTCTAATTTTATCTAAAGGTGAACTTATATATTCTAATCCAACTTTTACAATCAAATTAATAATATGACATACACAACGTTGATAAAAAATAAATTTCCAAATACGGGGTTAAGATCAGCAATAAATCTTTCAATAACAACTTTGTTTACTGCAGCATTATCAAAGGTAAAACTTCGAACCATATCTTGTATACCATATTTCTGTATGATATCTTTTAAAACCATATATATGTTAGCGACATTATGGGGATATTCTACACATCTGAATGCAATAATTCTTTTATGTAGAAGCTACATGTGATCAATATAATGAGCCGTAGCAGCAATATAATATTTTCTATCATAACCGGTCCATAAATCAGAGGTAAACGATATAACACTATTAAAACTTTTAGACCTTCAGTATTAACTTGTTCTGTTATATAATTTTATGATATTCGAACGAAGAGTATTTCTAGAATAAGAAGAATACCTGGGTTGTAGATATTTTTGCACAAGTCGGGTAAAGTATATTGAGTCTATCATCGTAAGCGGCATCTCTGCTACAGCCACGTATGCAGTCATTCCTTCACGAAATCTTTCTTGTGAATATACAAAGGTGGAAAGAATAGAATCAGAACCGTCAAACACTAGTTCGGTTTGTTCCGAGTCGAGATCGGCTGGTTTCGCTTTGCAATTCCTTAATACGTGTCTATTCAAATACGTTGTGCTCAAACCGGGCTTGCAACTAAGTTCTTTATCACGATAATTGCAACATACTTTCCAAATATCTACTCCATTTTGAACACCAATTTTTTTACGTGTTATATGTTGCCAACAATTCGATGATTCTTTTTTTGACCTTTTTGTCTCGAGTACTTGAACTTCTTCCTCTTCAATATCCTCCAAATTAATTGGAACATTTTGACATGCATCGTAATTAGATGGAGTACTAGAGCTACCGCCAAACCGATTAACTTCATCACTTGTAAAATCCATAATAACTAGTATTATAAAAAATAGGGGAATTTACCAAAATGTCACTTTTTTTGAAAATGCACAAAAAACTTTGATGTGCACACAATTTGTACAAAAATGTCACTTTTTTGTTGTGAAATGTCTAAATTACCCTTAATTTGACCTTTTTTGGAGCATTTAATTCTCCTTCATGAATGTTTTTCGAAACAATTAATATTGTGATTTGATTAATTAATTTGTATATTATAATCATTCAATATATGACTATTATATTGAAAAATACGAATTTAGTTAATTAAAAATGAATATAAAATGCTTCAAAACCCTAGTTAACATAAAAAAAAAAAAACAAATTTCTTGTTAAACAAACCCTTATTTCATTCATCTTCTTTATCCATTTTCTTCTTCATCAAGAAGACATTACTTCATCCATCTTCTTCGTCTATCTTGAAAGGTTAGTTATTACGAATTGTTTATATTTTTATGTAATAGCTTACTCTTTTTAAAATGTTAAAAACAACATGATAATCACTACTATTAATCATTATTGTCTTATTTTTTAATATTTTTGAAGGAAAAACATACCAAAAACATTTAGGAAAATATGAAGTATTCCATATTTAATGAAACATTCAGTCATTTATTTCTGGAAATAGGTTGTGATGTTGTAGTTGAGAAATGATTATAAGCATTAATGCTACCAAACGCATTTGAAGCTTCTCGATAGTTCCGACAGTTGAACCGTCGAACCCGAAATTTCGAAACTGTCGGGATCGACATTTTAATTGTCGAACCCGACATTTATAAACTATCAGGATAGTTAACTAAATTTCAAATTGTACAGTTGAAAATTCTTGACACCCTTCATTTGACCTTGTACTATTGCATAAGTTCAAATATTCGAACGTATCACTTCTATACTATTATATAATCGATATATTGATTGCGCATAATTCTTATCATTGTAATCCCAACATTTCAGGTATGAATAATAATTTGGGATTCATCGTGTCGCACGGGGAAAAGTTTGTTCAGGTGAATGACGAATGAAAGTGGACTGGGGACCAAACCACTTCCATTTTAGTGCCGAGCAGTATTACACTACTGGGGCTATTGTTACGGTTGAACGAGAAATTTGGTGTTCTCGATCTGCACACAAAAATGGAATTGAAGTTCAAAATTTCGAATATGAATATACCGCCAGCCGAAATACTCGAAGATGAAGTCGTAAATTGGTATATATCAGTTCATAAGGAAACTGCCCTTTGCGTGACGACTTTGGAAATTGGCCTGCCAAGTGTTGAAATGGAAAGGGATACAAATTACAGCCAACAATTGTTCCCCTACTGCGTGTACATTGAAATCTATTATAGTACACTTTTGATTATCATTATTTCTTGCAGTCGTTATTGATATTTGGATTGGCATAAACATTAAGATCATCATGTTGATGACCTGCAGAACATCCCGACAGTTCACATGTCGGTCCCGCCAGTTGTCTTCTGTCATTCTCGACATATGACTGCAAATGTCACACAACCATGGTAATAGTGAATAAACAACGCGACAGATAACAACAAAGGTACATAACTGCCACGTGTAATAAGGACAAGAAAAAAGTACCTAAAATAATTTGTTATAACTAAACTATTCTCTTGTTGCAAAAAAAATCATCCACATCATTCGAAAACTGCTATCACTCCATGGTGTACGACATCTTTCATTACTCTCCATGAAATACCGTGTATGTTCCCTAATATTACTACGAAGCAAAGAGAACAGTTAGACACTTTGACTCAATTATGCATACGAATATTAGAGATGCAAGAGTGTATTGTGTTATTTTCAAAAAACAACAATTGATCGGTTTGCCCCAAAACGTACAATATGATGAGCTAATATATTTAAAAACAGAATGTCTATTACCAAAATTCAAACCTGAAGAGTACATTTACCCTCCCAACTCTATGCCCGTGTCTAGGACAATGCTCATGAAGTAACTTGTGTGTAACTAACATATCTCTCAATGCTATTTATAACCAACTCCAAGGGAGGAAGCAATTATGGTCATTCACTACCCAACCACCAAGTCCAATCTCTAAGTAAATTTGAAAATCAATTGGTGTGATGGTTCAATAAATATCAACTTGCAGATATTAATCCCCCATTTCTTCATAAATACTAGGACATTGTGACTCTTAAATCATGCGTACGATGGCTTCTTATAGTTTCTTGCAAATCACATCTTCTCATATGCAAGTTATTGGAAGCATGGTTGTAATGCTACAGTTTCCCACTTCAATGGCTCATCATTTTTACCCATATCAAGAAATAAAATATTGGAATAGACATTAACTCATTTATAAATTAGTTGTACCATGGTTTTCATGACTTTAAAAAGAATATTGGAATACACATTAAAAAACAGATAATTCAAGTAACCAGGCCACAAATTATCAAACAACCGTGTCCACGCTACGACTAGGTTATAGAAATGTAATGTTCAGCATAGAAACATAAAAAGTTTGTAATCATGATAAATGACGTCTTTCACTACCCAAACAAATGTATAAAATATCAAAAACCTTTTTATGTACACGATCTTGGCCCACGATCGAACATGATGTGACCATTACACGTACTGTAGAGTAGCTCCACGACCCAATTTAAAAAATAATCTACTATTCCTTAGTATAAACATTTTCCGTTAAAAATCACAAAAAATTCATCCGTCAATGTCACATAAATTTCACCAACGAATGCAAAATATTATACGTTAAGGGAAAACAAAATGTTCTTCCATGCAACTGCCCTAGTCACTATCTATCGTTGTAATGTAATCCTGAATGTACCATTGTGAATGTTGTTCTTTCTTTGACAACGCAATCGATTGCTTCCACCTCCCATTATTTCCATAATGTACGCACTAACACTTTCAGGAAATGTGGGCCCACAACAGTGCATTCTCCAAAACAAGAGGGTCGAAATTCATGTCTCCTGTGATGAAACAAAAATGATTACGTCAAACCAAAATATTTCAAACACACGTGGATGTCTGGATGAAAAGAAAAAATTAACCACATATGGACAAATCAATCAAAAAATTGCCCATATCATAGCATTCATATATGTTAATGTAAAACATGTGTGCAATGTTCGGCTGAACCGAAGTTCCACCTACGGAACTAAGCTGAGGAAAGGAAGATTCCTGACAGTTCATTTGTCGACAAGTTCATCTGTCGAGAATTACTGAGACTAACTGTCGGGAACGACAGTTCAACGCAATGACATTTCTCTACAGTAGTGAACTTTCGACAGATAAACTATCGAAAAATCTACTCTTGACCTATTATTCAATAGCTACTTAACTCCATATTCGAGTAGAGCGAAACATTAAAACTACAGGTATGCTATCAAGTGTCTATCAAGATTTTCACCCAAATACAACGAATACCACCACAATTAATGGACTTGCAAGTGAAACCAACGTTATTTCTCATACATTAAGTGACACATAGAGCAACTTAAACATTGCAGTAACCATTCAAGTCATGGTTCATACTTCTTATGTGCAAGGTAGACTGCATAATAAAAAGATATGAACTTTTTGGAATGAGGCTATTGGGAAAGGCATAATAAAAATGTATAAAAATTTTACCCCAGGGCCAACACTATACAATGAATGTAGAAAAATTTCCTCTTTTTCTGAAATAATTGCAAAAAAATAAAGAAAACACCAACCTCAATATATCAGTTATTGTCTTCGTCGACAGTGGAGTGATTGACGACGATCGTCGACGGCTGGGCGTCGGACTATTCGAATGCCAAGGGAATCTTGCTTTTCGTAGTTTTGTACGACGGAGGGGAGTGAGTGAGTTCACCAAATGCTTTTGGTATTCATCGGTGGTGAAAGAAGGGAATGTGTGAGAGAGAGGATGATTCCAATGAGAAAGGAGAATGTGTGAGAGAGAGGAATGTATTTCAACAATGGTTTCTTCTTCTTCTTTGTGTGGGTTATTTCACCTTCTTCACTAATTTTTATTTTTATTTTTTATTTCCATCAATGCATTTAGTACACTAAAATTTCACAGTTTTTATACAATTTTGGAAACTATTAGTCAAATCTCATTTAATTAGGACATGTAGGGTATTTAAAATTAACTTTAAGGGCAAATATGTCTAAAATTGTCCAAAATTGACATTCTTGCAATGTCAAAAAAAGTGACATTTTTGTAAATACAAAGTCAAAACTAGACTATTTTGATAATTTCCTCTAAAAATTACTGAATATTAGACCGTAGAGTGAAAGAAATTGAATATATTAATTGTTATATGAAAAGTGAGAAAGAAGAAATTGAAACTTGAATGATTGAATCTGAATCTATAATATAGAAATAATGCGAATTAATTTTTTTTCCCCTTTAATTTAACTCGGGTCAAGCCTTATTGTCACGGGCTAAAAATGGCCTTTGACACGAGCCGGCGGTTTGCTCGGGCTCGGGCCCAGGCCAACCTCTTATTTTGAGACTCGGCCCTAGCCTAGGCTCGGTTGGTACGAGCCACGAGCCGCCCGAGCCACCAAGCCTTTTTGACACCTCGTATTTGGGAGTGATTTTTTGGTCCAAAAAATTATTTTTTTGACCGTTATTTCACTATTCCAATCGTCATATTTGACTTCTTCTCTTACAGGGGGACCCCACTTTTCTCCTAACGGTCAAAAAAATCAATTCTCAAAATCACTCCCAAATTGGCCCGTAATAAAGTCAAAGAAAGGTTAAGAGCCTGTTTGGGAATATTTCCCCCGCCCAAAATTTGATTTTTTGACTGTTATTTCATTATTTCAGCTGTCATATTTGACTTATTCTCTTACAGGTGGACCCCACTTTTTTCCAAACGATCAAAAAATTAATTTTCAAAATCACTCCCAAACATACTCTAAAGATAAGTTCTTTATTGCCCATCCTTCCAAAAAAGATGCAGCCATTAACACTAATGAACTGAAGTGTTAATTGATGAACACTCAAAAAGGATAAGACTAGTTAAAGCCCATATGAAGCTTCAATAATGGCTTGTAGGTAGCTGAGATAGAAAGTGCTTTTGCTCTTTGTGGCATTTTTTCAAACATTTAAGGGATGCCAGGTGGGGGATGCAGTATTGTATGGTTTAGGAGAGATCTGAGAGTGGAAGATAATCCAGAATTAGCTGCCGGAGTAAGGGCAGGAGCAGTGGTGGCATTATTTATATGGGCACCTGAGGAAGAAGGGCATTACCATCCCGAAAGGGTGTCAAGGTAGTGGCTTAAGCAGAGTTTGGCCCATCTTGATCTCTCTTTGAGGACACTTGGCACTTCTCTTGTCACCAAAAGGTCTACTGATTGTATTTCTTCTCTTCTTGAAGCTATCAAATCTACTGGAGCTACTCAACTCCTCTTCAACCATTTATATTGTCAGTTTCAATACTTCCTGTATTGATTGTTGTATGTTATCTGTGATTGAACTCAAGGATAATAGTTCCTCTTTCTGTTTCTTGAAGTCCAATTTTATTTCCAATTTAAGGAGCATTTTAGTTAATCGTATCACATTATCAAAGCACAAAGCCGAGGCATTAAAGCATAAAAAACCTCAAGGTACTATTAGCTCATGGAACAAGATAAAGTATAACAGATATCTTCTGGCCTTGAGATTTCTATCGCAGAGGACCTTTTGCAAGACAACCACATATCAAAAGCACTGGAGACACAAGATTTTCACCTATACCCAGATATTGAAAGGTGTTTATGCTGTCCTAATTTTTTTATGAACCTAATTATTCTATGAACTAAATGGATGGTGAACGAATGGCCCGACCCCAATATTTTACCATACAGGATGTGCAACCACTAGAGAGGTTTTACTAAGGAAGTTTCATACGAGCTTGTGTGGAATTATATTTTATAGTATATAGGGAAGTAAGTTAGTCGAGAACAGGTGTCTGTTTGTCTTGCCCCTGTAGAGTATATATGGTCACCTATAATATAATCTAAACTTATTACTATGTTAATGCATATTCTTAGTTAGCAAGCTTACTAACAACATGACACACACATGATGACACTCAAGACGACTAGTACAAATCTTATACAAGTGGACACACGTAAATTGGATAAAATGACGAGCATTTTTAAATGGAATATGTTCTTTTACCCTAGAAATTAGCTTCTGTCTCACACAAGTGTTATCCACGTGATCTTTTATTTGGCACATACTTTATTTGGTTTGGAACAATTGAAAATTGTTTATTGAGTGTTCATGTTATGTTGTATCCCATGATTATGTGCAAGGAGAGATGGCATGCAAACCTCTATCGTCAAAGTATATACTTGTCTTAGTTTGTGTCTGGATGGAAATGATCTTCGGGGGCTTGGACTGGATCCATATGATTGACAAGAAACATTATCGTTATGTGATAAGTGTATTTTATACACTTATTTGGTACCTTAAATAGCGATATTTGATGATTTTTTTGAAAAATTATATTCTAAACTTTTGTCTTTTATGTTAATAAGTGAAATTTTATGAAGGAAAATGAATTAAAGGAATGAAG
>NW_019265877.1:299885-306740 GCF_002742605.1 Olea europaea var. sylvestris | reverse complement strand
AAATTTTATAAAGAAAAAAAAATAAAAGGAAAAAAAAAAAAAAAAAAAAAAAAAAAGGAGAGAAATCCAAAAGCTGAGGATCAAGTTGTAACAATTCAATAGTTGATCCAGACCATGAACGAAGATTGAAGAATTTGGAGATCAAATTTCATATTTTGGAAAGTAAAGGACTTGAATTGAACCAAAGAATACATAAGTTGTGAGAATAAAAGGGCTTAAAGACTAAAATTTATTATAATAAAAAATTGAGGACTTGATGGGTAATATTGCATTTAAGACTTTCAGCTTGTTTGGGAGTATTTTTTGGCCCAAAAAATTGATTTTTTGACCGTTATTTTCAACCGTCATATTTGACTTCTTCTCTTACAGGTAGACTTCACTTTTTTCCTAACGATCAAAAAATTAATTTTCAAAATCATTCCCACACAGGCTCTTTGAATTGAAGTCAAAGATGGTGGCTATAAAGTTGTATTATAATTCACGCAGGAGGCCGGGAGCTTTTTTGGGAAAAAAATTAGAGTCCCTTTTATGATTAAACTTGTGGTAACTAGGTTTTATAGATATATATTTATATATATGCACAGAAAACGAGGAGGAGAGATGAGCCAACTTGATATATTTCATGCAAAATTTGGTGGCTGCTTTTATTGTTTTTTTGGAGAGGGATATATATGTACAGGCAGAGAGGAATTGGAGGCAGCCAATTTGATAATTTTTTTATTTTATTTTACACACACTTTGAGGCTGCAGAGGAGATTGACGCAGACGGAGGGAAAAATAGAAGGAAGCTGTTGGAGGGAATACACGCAGAACCCAACTGCAGATTCACGTTCCAAAAATTTATTCACGTTCTGTCAATTAATCTTGTGATATCTTTCATAATTTCTTATTTTTCTTTCATCAATATGCGTAGCTAAATTTATTTTTAGGGCGAATAATGTAACTGATTTGGGACCTTTATTCCTTTTATTTGAGACTATTGTTCTTTTATATTTTATGTATGGATTTTAATTATGTTTTTAATACGTTGAATTTTTCTGGTCAATTATTCAATAATTTTGTAAATAATAATTACGTAGATATGCAGATTCTTGTTTATACCACATATTAAAATTCAGTAAATTAATATAATATGTAGAGATACATATATTAATTACCGCGGTCCTATAGAAATTCTTAGAACTATTATTTCGTTTAATTAAATTTAATTTGCATAGAGATATGAAATTGAACTAATTAAATATGTTCAACGAGAACACAAGATGGGTAATTTGAATACAATAGAAGAATTCAACGAACACTATTTTAGTTTTATGAATCTCGATATTAGAAATAAAGGTGACCAATAGGTTAATTTGTTTTGTCGTAATCCCCATTTATTAATTGAATTCCCACTCATTTTCTGTTGCATTCACAAAATTTCTAGCAGTTAGATTTAAAAATCACATTCAATTATTATTATTATTTATTTATTTTCATTAAATAGAAGTTAAGAATAATAAATTGAGTACTGAAATATAGTACTCATGAGAACGATAATTCGGACTCAAAATGTCTACTTTACTACTTATTACGATTCGTCCACTAGCGGGATAAAATCGACAACAAGTTTTTGACGCCGTTGTCGGGGACTTACTTTTAGTCTTAATTTATTTATTTTATTTTTTATCTTATTTTTAGTTGTTATTTGATTTGCTTATTTTCTTTTATTTACAGAAAACTGTGTTCGTTGTATGCTCCGTGTCCAAGGCGAGATCTTAAACCATTTGATTCGAAAATAGAATGTACCTTCAGACGAAAACTCAGGGAACACAAACAAAAACTGCAACATCAAATGACTAACAATCTAAACAATCATATCCCTATACAGTCAATTAGACAAATGGCCGCGAGAGCTAAACAGTAAGAGCAAAGGGAAGTAAATGAAGAAGACTTGCCAGTTTCTATGTTTTTGACGCCTATAGCAGCACCTGCACGGTCCAACATAGTATATCTAGATTTTAGGGTAAATAACTTCCAGATACGGGCTGATTGGATTAATTTGATGAGCAGCACTCTGCAATTCTACGGGTTACCTCATGAGAATCCAAACACACGTATCTCAAGGTTTCTCAAGAATTGCCAGAATTGTCATGCTCCTGGGGTTAATGAGGACGCCATCAAGCTGCGATTATTCTCATATACACTGAGAGATGTAGCATTGGAATGGCTGGATTTCGAAACGGATAGAAGTATTACAATATGGGAGGAATTGACTAGGAAATTCTGCAATAAGTTCTTTCCATCAGCTAAGGTAGCAAAAATCAGACTGAAAATTCAAACTTTTCAACAGAGAGATGGGGAGAGCTATCACGAGGCATGGAACAAATTTAAACAGTTGATGAGGAAGTGTCCAAATCATGGGATCGCCATTGGAAATCAAGTGCAGTATTTCTACACGAGACTTTCACCACTATCCAAATCTCAAGTGGATTCCTCTGCAGGTGGATCGATCATAGGGAAATCAGTGCAACAATATATGGATCTATTTGAGTTGATTGCTACTACTCATTCCATGTTTTCATCAGAAAGAGTGGTGCCTCCAAAAGCAACGAGGATATATGAATTAGAAAGCACAACATCTACCAACGCCCGAATAGCAGCATTGACAAAACAAGTAGAGTTATTAGTCAAGTCATAAACAAAAGGAGCACATGTAGTGATAGTCGGTCCAGCATACGAAAACTGCGGGGCTAATCATCTAACTGAAAATTGTACATCTATGGGGTTTCCGGAAGAAGAAGTCAACTTCATTCAAAATTGCTCTTGAAATTTTAATCCCTTTTCGTAAACATATAACCCAGGATAGAGGCAACACCCAAACTTCAGATGGTCAAATAATCATCAAGGGAGCAGTTCAAACAATAACCAGCCAAAGAAAAAAAAGTTTGGGGGAGATGTTCAACCAATACATGCAAAAGATAGACAAGGAGTTCCAGCAGTTGACACTAACTTTCAAAATTAGCAAGCATCCATCAAGAAACTGAAAACTCAAATTGGACAGATAGCTCAACAACTTGCAGAACGTCCACAAGGGACATTGCCAGGCAACACAATTGTTAATCTAAAAGAGCAAGTGCAAGCTATTACAATTAGAAGTGGAGTAAAACTTCCAGAGATACATGTGAAGAGACCAGACAGAAAAGATAAAGAAGTAATGGGTGAAGAGGTTGGGACAGAAGCAGAGTCTGAACAACCAACTAACGAGGAGGACAAAAGGAAAGAAACACCCACAGTGAGAGCACCCAACCCCGTGAAAGCTTATGTGCCACCAATTCCCTTCCCTCAAAGGTTACAGAGAAAAAAGTTGGACAAGCAGTAAGCCAAGTTTGTGGAGATTTTCAAGAAACTGCATATCAATATTCCGTTTGCAGATGCAATAGCGCAAATGCCGAGTTATGCAAAATTCTTGAAGGATATCCTGTCTAACAAAAGGAAGCTGGAAGAACATGAGACTGTCTGCCTAAACGAGGAGTGCAGTGTAATTCTATTGAAAAAGCTACCTCCTATACTAAATGACCCAGGGAGTTTTACAATATCTTGCACAATTGGTTCTAACTATTTTGAGCATTCTTTATGTGATTTAGGTGCCAGTGTTAATTTGATGCCCCTCTCTATTTACAGGTCTCTTGGATTAGGAGAAACAAAACCTACAACCATCTCTTTGCAATTGGCTAACAGATCGATCAAACGACCGAAGAGGATTATTGAAGATGAGATAGTTAAAGTTGATAAATTTATTTTTCCTGCTGATTTCATCATTTTGGAAATGGAGGAGGATTCAAACATCCCTCTAATCTTGGGAAGACCCTTCTTGGCTACTGGAAGAGCACTGATTGATGTTTACGATCGAAAGATGATTTTTCGGGTGGACAATGAGCAAGTCATATTCAACATGTTCAAGGCGATGAAACATCCACTGACTTTAGACACCTGTTGCCAAGTAGATGTTCTTGAAGTGTTGGTGGCAGATACATTTGAGACAGAGCATCAAACAGTTCTTTGTAAAGCAAAAATTGCACAATCAGGAGTAATAAGTGCAGAAAAAACTGAATGTGTTGTCAACTTGGCTAAGCAACCAATAAGAAGAAGACATTGGCCAAGCAACCAATAGGAAGAAGACATTGGCAGTATGAATTTCTTGGTGACAACCTTTCACCTCCAGTACCTTCATTGGAAAATGCACCTATTCTTGAACTAAAGCCCTTGCCTTCACATCCCCATTATGCATATTTGGGAGAATCTACAACATTTCCTGTAATCATTGCAAATGACATGACAATGGAAGAGGAGATTAAATTGTTGGAGGTACTCAGGCAGCACAAAACGGTAATTGGATGGACAATAGCTGACATCAGAGGAGTAAGTCCAACTCTTTGTATGCACAAGATTTTAATGGAGGACGGGTCAAAGCCATCAATAGAAGGACAACGCAAATTAAATCCAATCATGAAAGAAGTAGTGCGAAAATAAGTGCTGAAATTGTTGGATGCAGGTATTATCTATCCAATCTCTGATAGTTCATGGGTGAGTCCAGTGCATGTTGTGCCAAAAAAGGGTGGAATCAAGTGGAGAACAACGAGCTGATACCAACACGGTTAGTGACAGGATGGAGAGTATGTATAGATTACAGAAAGCTAAACAATGCAACCAGAAAAGATCATTTTTCATTGCCATTCATTGGTCAGATGTTGGAGAGGTGGCTGGTCATTCTCATTACTGCTTTCTGGGCGGATATTCTAGGTACAATCAGATAGTTATTGCTCCAGAAGATTAGAAGAAAACAACCTTCACATGTCCCTATGAAACTTTTGCGTCTAAAGGATATCTTTTGGTTTATGCAATGTACCCGCAACCTTTCAACGGTGCATGATGGCCATATTTTCTGACATGGTAAAAAAATACATCGAAGTATTCATGGATGATTTTTCTTTGTTTGGAGATTCATTTGATGACTGCTTGGATCGGTTGGCTCTTGTATTGCAAAGATGTGAAGAGAAGAACTTAGTGCTAAATTGGGAAAAATGACATTTCATGGTAAAAGAGGGGATAGTGCTGGGCCACAGGATTTTTTCAAAGGACATTGAAGTTGACAAAGCCAAGATACAAGTAATTGAAAAATTGCAGCCTCTTAATTCAGTTAAGGGGATCGGAAGCTTTTTAGGACATGCAGAGTTTTATAGAAGGTTTATTCAAGATTTCTCAAAAATTACAAAACCTCTGTGTAATCTACTAGAGAAGGATGTGCTTTTTCGCTTTTCTAATGAATGCTTAAATGCTTTTAATACTTTGAAAGAAAAGTTAACGTCTGCACCTGTGATAGTAGCACTTGATTGGGATCTACTGTTTGAACTTATGTGTAATACTAGTGAGTTTGCAGTGGGAGCGGTGCTTGGCCAACGTAAAAACAAAGTGTTACATGTAATCTACTATGCCAGCAAAACCTTGACAGATGCTCAGATCAACTACGCAATAATGGAAAAAGAGATGCTAGCAGTGGTCTTTGCCTTCGACAAATTTCGTTCTTATCTAATTGGTTCAGAGGTGATAGTCTACACTGACCATACAGTATTGAAATATTTGTTTGAGAAGAAGGATGCTAAATCTAGGCTGATTCAATGGGTTCTGTTACTGCAAGAGTTTGAGATTGAAATTCAAAACAAAAAGGGTACAGAAAATTAGGTAGCGGATCATTTATTAAGGCTGAAGCAACTGGGTGATTCAGATGATGTGGATATTAATGAGGTTTTCCCAGATGAATAGTTATTACAGATAGAAAAGGCTCATGGTATGCAAACATTGTTAATTATTTAGCTAGTGGCTATATGGATCCTGATCTCACCTATCAGTAGAAGAAGTTCATTCATGAAGCGAAATTCTATTATTGGGATGATCCAAATTTATATAGGAGAGGAGCAGACCAGATCATTAGGAAATGTGTGCCAGAGGATGAGATTCCCACTAAAACAACAACAAAGGTGCTTCAATGTGGTTTCTTTTGGCCTTCACTATTCAAGAACTGCCACAGTTTTTGTAAGTCATGTGATAAGTGTCAGAGAACATGTAACATATCAGCGTGTCACGAGATGCCACTTAACAACATTCTGGAGGTGGAAATATTAGATGTCTGGGGGGTTGATTTTATGGGTCCCTTTCCAGCATCTTACAACAACCAGTACATTCTAGTGGCAGTGGATTATGTCTCTAAATGGGTAGAAGCTAAAGCATTACCTACAAATGATACAAGGGTAGTGGTGAACTTCATAAAGAAACACATCTTTAACCGCTATGGATCACCTAGGGCCATAATAAGTGATGGTGGAACTCACTTCTATAATCAGTTATTCCAGGCAGTGCTGCATAAGTACGGGGTACAACATCGAATTGCCACTTCTTACTACCCTCAGACAAGTGGATAGGTGGAAACCTCGAACTGGCAATAGAAAAGAATTCTGAAGCTCACTATGAATGCATCTAGTAAGGATTGATCAAAGAAATTAGACAATGCTTTATGGGCATATCGCACTACTTACAAGACACCCATTGGGATGTCCCTATATCGACTAGTTTTTGGAAAAGTATGCCACTTACCAGTGGAGTTTGAGCATAGAGCATACTGGGCATTGAAGCAATTAAACATGGATCTCGAAAAGGCTGGAGAAATAAGAATATTGCAATTATATGAATTGGAAGAATTTAGAAGAGAAGCATATGAGAATGCAGCCATTTACAAAGAAAGGACGAAGCAGTGGCATGACAAGAACATCAAGCAAAGAATTTTTAGAGTGGGAGATCAACTGCTTTTATACAATTCCA
>NW_019265877.1:292965-299292 GCF_002742605.1 Olea europaea var. sylvestris | reverse complement strand
AAGAATTTGGAGATCAAATTTCATATTTTGGAAATTGAAGGACTTGAATTGAACCAAAGAATACATGAGTTGCAAGAATAAAGCGGCTTAAGGACTAAAATTTATTATAATGAAAAATTGAGGACTTGAGGGGTAATATTGCATTTAAGACTTTGAATTCAAGTCAAAGATGGTGGCTATATAGTTCTGCTGTATTATAATTCACGCAGGAGGTTGGGAGTTTTTTGGGGAAAAAAATTAGGGTCCCTTTATGATTAAACTTGTGGTTGCCAGATTTTATAGATATATATGTATATATGCACAGAAAACGAGAAGGAGAGAGGAGCCAACTTGATATATTTCATGCAAAATTTGGTGGCTGCTAGTTATTGTTTTTTTGGAGAGAGATAAAGAGAAATAGGAGGCAGCCAATTTGATAATTTTTTTTTTTTTTTAATTTTGCACACACTTTGAGGCTGCAGATGAGATTGACGTAGACGAAGGGAAAAATAGAAGGAAGCTGTTGGAAGGAATACACGCAGAACCCAATTGTAGATTCACGTTTCAAAAATTTATTCACGTTCCGTCAATTAATCTGGTGATGTTTTCCATAATTTCATGTTTTTCTTTCATCAATATGCGTAGTTAAATTTATTTTTAGGGCGAACAATGTAACTGATTTGGGACCTTTATTTCTTTTATTTGAAATTATTGTTTTTTTATATTTTATGTGTGGATTTTAATTATATTTTTAATGCATTGAATTTTTCTAGCCAATTATTCAATAATTTTGTGAACAATAATTACGTAGAGATGCGGATTCTTGTTTAGACCACATATTAAAATTCGATAAATTAATATAATATGTAAAGATACCTATATTAATTACTGCGGTCCCATGGAAATTCTTAGAATTGTTGTTTCGTTTAATTAAATTTAATTTGCATAGAAATATGAAATTGAACTAATTAAATAGGTTCAACGAGAACTCGAGACGAGTAAGTTGAATACAATAGAAGAATTCGACCTGACACTATTTTAATTTTATGAATCTCGATATTAGAAATAAAGGTGATCAATAAGTGAATTTTTTCCGCCCTAATCCTCATTTATTAATTGAATTTTCACTCATTTTTTGTTGCATTCATGAATTTTTTAGTAGTTAGATTTAAAAATCACATTCAATTATTATTTTTTATTTATTTATTTTCATTAAATAGAAGTTAAGAATAATAAATTGAGTACTAAAATATAGTCATCGTGCGAACGATAATCCAGACTCAAAAGGTCCACTTTACTACTTATTACGATCTTTCCACTTGCAAGATAAAATCGACAACATTGTGCCATGATACTATTTTTCGAAACTCGAGTTACAAAAATGTACTTGCATTGGCCATTTTATTAACAGTGTTTCGTATATGACTTAATGGAAGTGTAGGAGAGAAAACGGAAGGGAAGAATAAAGGGATAATAGGGATTGAAGGATGATGACAAATAAGAAAATAATAGAAGAAACGAAGAAAAGACCCTGTTTGATGTGTGGCTACATAAATTAGCAATTTCAGCTTCAGAATAATGGAACTTTCAAGTGTGCATGAAAGTAGCTAAAATCATGGAGCATGTGTTACAAATAGATGCAGAAGGAAAGTGAGAGACTAAATATCCTTTTCTGCTGCGTATTTGGTAAGTAATACCAACATATTCAAATGAACATGCTGACCAATTAGCTTTACCTGTTAAACTAACACACACCACTGACATTGGGTAAATATTAATAATATAGTCAAGCTTAGTAGCTATTGATGAAGAGAACTTATTGTTTTTGTCAAGTATTATTCTGTAGAATTTGAATTTCTTTGCTTATGCTTCTAAAGTCCAATTGTTTTTTTGCCATGTTTGGTTTGGATAAAAATCAGATTTTTAGTAGATTATGATATAAGTTGAATCTTTGATTGAAAATTTGATAGTTGTGGGTTTGATAAAATGTGTGGTTGAAAATGTTTTGGAAAAAATGACATTTAAGAAATGGAGGTCAAGCATGTGCTTTCTGCTAAACAGCCATTGTTCTCTCTACCGCTTTTTGTTTATCACAATTTTTTTTGAGGATTCTGCCATAAAACATTGCTTGATGTCTTCCAGGTGATTTGTTAAGATGTCCTACAGACACTTTAGTATTTGAAGATGACTCAAGGAAAGGAAGCAATGAACTTCTTGCTCGAGCATGGTCACCTAGTTGGAGCAATGCTGATAAGGCCCTAACCACCTTCATCAATGGAGCACTGATAGAGTACTCAAAGAACCGTAGAAAGGCTGATAGTGCTACGACTTCATTTCTTTCTCCTCATTTGCATTTTGGGAAAGTCAGTGTTTGGAAAGTTTTTCATCTTGTTCGGATCAAGCAAGTTCTCTGGCCCAATGATGGGAACAAAGAAGGTGAAGAGAGTGTCAATTTGCTCCTCAAGAGTATTGGCCTTCGAGAATACTCAAGATACATGAGTTTCAATCATCCCTACAGCCATGAAAGGCCATTACTTGGTCACCTAAAAAATTTCTCGTGGGTAGTGGATGAGAGCCTTTTTAAGGCATGGAGACTGGTTATCCACTAGTAGATGCTGGAATGAGAGAGTTGTGGGCCACTGGCTAGCTACATGATCGGATACGAGTTGTAGTCTCTAGCTTCTTTGTGAAGGTGCTGTAGCTTCCCTGGAGATGGGGAATGAAATACTTCTGGGATACCTTATTGGATTCAGATCTCGAGGGTGATGCTCTTGGTTGGCTGTATATAACTGGTACTCTTCCAAATGGTCATAAGTTTGATCGTATCGATAATCCACGGGTATGTATTGATGATATTTCCATAAATTCTTGCTTAGTTTACTTCTAGACTGGATCTCTCTCTCTCTCTCTCTCTCACCATTGCACGATGTTATTCCATTGCACGTGCAAGGGGATTTGCTGTAGAGATAATATAAATAAGTTTGTCCTCTCTGACAACTCAAACTTAACCATGAAACAAGATGCCTTCAAGTTAAAAATTCAGTACCGCATCAAACAATTCTTGCAAATTCAGTTACATGTTGTGTTTACTAACTTTTACGTGCGATTGAACCAACAATAGATGTGAAAGCTCCTCAAATTTTTGACAATTCTCGATTGCTGTTCATTATCACATTTCTTTTCTTGAAAATGTTTAATAAGAGTTGTAACTATTCTGTGGTCCATTTGACAGCTTCAGGGTTATAAATTTGATCCCAATGGAGAGTATGTTCGTCGATGGCTTCCTGAACTTTCTCGATTGCCAACTGAATGGATACATCACCGGTGGAATGCACTAGAATCTGTTTTCAAAGCTGTTGGAATTGAACTCGGTTCCAATTATCCTCTTCCCAATGTTGACATTGATCAGCAAAAGACGGGTTACAGGAAGCACTATCACAGATGTGGCAGCACGAGGCAGAAGCTGATAATGGAATGGAAGAGGGACTTGGAGACTCATCAGAATCTGCCCCTATTGCATTTTCTCAAGACATGCACACCGAGATGGAAAATGAAACTATCCGAAATAACCCAACAGGTACAAGATTTCAACTGTACAAGGATCAGATGGTCCCGAGTATGACTTCGTCTTTGGTTCGAGTTGAGGACGAAGAGACCTATACTGATCTCAGAAACTCAGTGGATGATAACAGAGCCGAAGTACCTATAAATATAAATGTGGCTGAAGAGCCAAGAAGAGAACCAATGGGACATGCTATTATGTCAACAATTAGAACCAATAATGCTTTTGCACAATTTAATTTTACAAGAGGTCGGAGGAATTATGAAGATTCAACGGCTGAATCGTCCAGTAGTAGTAGAAGAGAAAGAGACAGGGATGTAGTTCCAATTATGTCTCCTTGAAGTTCTGATTATTCAAATCAATTTGCCATCCAGGACAATTGCATTGGACCGGTTGACTTGCTAGCAAAGGCATCCACCATCTCACCAGCTATTGAACTGGCAGCAACTTTCTTAAACTAGGTAAGATGTTTGGAAGTTCTTGTACAAATATCGAACTGTACATAACCAGAATATTCCATTTTCATTTCTCCAGAAACCGTTGTAAAATAAAAAAGCTTGCCTCATAAGCAAATAATTCGAGTTAATGAAGGAAATAATTTCTCTCTTTAAAAATTGAATAAAAAGAAGAAATTGCAGTTAATTTCTTGATTTAGATTTGCTTACTATATACCAGAAAAGAGATTAATGTAATTTAGGGAACTGAAAGAAAAGAAACATGTTTTGTAGGGTGCACCAAATACCTTGTTCCTGTGCGCCTCTGAATTTTATTAATAACTGTTGTATGCTATTTTAGAGGGGACAGAATTTTTCTTATACTGAAGGTTATCTGAAATTACTTATTTCTTCATTTTCTGACAGAGAATTTTGCAAATGACAATATACTTGCTTGAAGGTTGAATCCAAGCCTAAAATTTCTAAAATCGGATCAGGTGGTTCTACCATATGCACACTTGGTACTCGATTTTGGATAAGAATGGAGAGCATAGAGAATAAATTTTAGCTTTCTTTTCTTACTTTATACTGTCAGATGCAATTCATGTTGGAAATCTACTTATACATGCACAGCGGAAAATTAAAATTATTTCGAATACTACCGAGGATCCCTTTGTGTTTAGATAGAAATCGTGATAAAGCTTGTACCTTTGAAGAATTTTGCAAACCTTTTGCTTTTCTTTTCGTTCCAGCAATCTTGAATCTGCCTCCTACAGCTGTCCAATTATCCAGCCTCCAATGAAATCCACACAGAGAATAGACTGCAACTGCTAGGATTTTTCCTCTTGTGCCAGCAAGAATAATGAAAATCATATGGACCTCAAACCCCAGCCATGTATTTATATAAATCCAAACGGGCTCGGCCCAATCCGATCCAATATTTAATTAATCCATTTAATTAAATCCGGTCTGTGAATTAATTAATCCAATTAATTAATTCGGGAATATAAATAACAAATCCAATTAATTAATTTATTCAACAATTGTTAAATTAACCAATTGACAATTTGCAATCTTCCAATTCTCTTTTGTGTGCGACCCATTAGGTTCCCGATCACGATACCTAACGACGTGAAATATTATTTTGATCTAATCAAAATTGATAAATTAAAATACCCTTTTAATTTATCGTCAATTCATACTCGTCGTCCCTGATTGATATCTAACAATGTGTCAAGGCGATACACGTGACGGGAAATGTCATGTGGTGTGACAAAACCAAACTCGTTCATTTACCGTGAAACTATAATCTCTTCGTCAATATGATCCGATCAATTACGAGATATGGAAGTGTGTCAATCTCGATTATCGATCATATCTTTCACTCCACTATTAAGTCAATATAAATCGAAAACTTCTTTTCGATTTATGAGTACACCTTAGCCAAGGATTTCATCATCGACTTCATTGAATGAAATGCAGATCATAATCTCCTACTATCTAAGAGTGACGAATCCTTTATTGATCAATCATAACCTTCATACGATTCTTGACGTACCCGAACGATGTCGTATTAGTGGCCCTTTGCAAAGCAACATCCAACACCGCCAAAGTATGACTGTCTTCATACAAGGTACCATGACGACCTTAAGTCAAAGAACCAATTCCACTATCGAACGTTAGAGATTAATCACTGACAATCAAATAGTTATCCATGTGGAATCTCTCGACGGGTCTCCAATGTTTTGTTCTATAACAAAACATCCACATGTTCATTTAAGTGTCACCACACTTTAACTTGTGAGATCAGCTACTTATTTCACAAGGAAGAAATGTCACACGTGATAGTCTGTCCGTAATAACGATATCCGTATCTCGTTATTACTTACGACCACGCACGACTTAAGATTCAATCAGATGTAATTTGTATCTCACAATCACAACTCCTTGTGATCAACAAATTACGAAGATTTGAATCTAGAGACTCTATTATTTATTTAATTGTTCATTAATTAAATAATAGATCTGCCATTAAATTGAATTAATTATATATCAAAAGTATTTATGCCCAAAGTTGATTGGACCTAAGGCATAATACTTACAAACTCCCACTTGCACTAGATCCGATCACTTATATATCCAATATCATAAGTCTACATGACTATCATGTGTATGCAACGACAGGTCTTTGTCAATAGGTTTGCAATATTGTTAAATGTGGGAATTTGTTCATCTCTTTACGTTATTTCTATGTATTATCTCTCTGATAAGATTATACCGCCTTAATACATGTTTGGATCATTGATGAGACCTTAGTTCCTTTGCTTTCGCAATGGCTCTGTTGTTATCACA
>NW_019265877.1:286134-290990 GCF_002742605.1 Olea europaea var. sylvestris | reverse complement strand
ACGAAGACTTTCTTCGTGATAATAGAATTTATATTCAAATATCTGCTTTGAATATCTCCAAAAATACGTATTTATCAGATTTAATGTCAAACTTATCCGATTCAAGGCGTTTAAAATGAGCGTCATGGCCCCAAACTTTCATATAAGATAAATTGAGACTATTGCATTTCCATAACTCGTATGGAGTTCTATTAACTAATTTAGATGGGACATGATTTAGTGTGTTGCACACTGCAATCAATGCATGACCCCAAAATAATTTTGGGAGATTTGCATGGGTATTAATCGCATTATATCTAATAGTTAACGATTCCTCCTTTTAGATACACCACTATGCTGCAGTGTATGTGGAGGAGTCCACTGCAAGAGAATCTCATTCTCTCTTAGATAATCTAAATTTTATCTTTAAGTTATTCTCACTTGATCGAATCTTAATGTGAGGGTATCTTTACATATTTGTTTCTCTACTTCTAGTTTGAATCCCTTGAACTTTTCAAGAGTTTCATGTTTGAGTTTTCATCAAGTATACATGATCATTGATGAAATAAGAGAAATATTACCTGACATTAATTGACACGAGTCCATATGCATCACTATACATTAGATCGATAATTATGTAGACCTTTCTTCTTTTCAAGTAAAAGAAGATTTGGTTATTGTGCCAGACATAATTTGTACTTGTCAAAATCAATTAATTCCAAGTATACATCTTTATGTTACTTTGGAATTGTATTTCATCTATATGACAAACTCTGTCATGCCAAATTTTGATAATAATTAGATTATCGCATTTATGCCTTATAATTTCTATTCTCATTATAGAATCCTTAGTATTTAGAATATAAATGTTATTTTGTAACTTACCACAACTATTAAGATCTTAATCAAGGTATGCAGGAACAACAATTGTCCTTAATATTAAAATGGTTTATGTCTGAACATGAAATTCATTTTAATGTTCCAGTTATGGTGGGTACAAAGCAACATTTCTCTAATTCCATTACTAAGTCAAAAGGCAACGGCAAGAAGTATACTCGTACAGGCAATGCAGCAACCTTTGCTCATCTTCAACGTGTAGGTTAACTTCTCTCTTTCGCAATGGTCTACTTCTATTTAGTTTCTCCATATTTGTATAAATATGAGATCTATATCTAGTATCAAATACCTAAAAAACTCGTGAAGTAGACATAAGCCATGCTATATTCCTTCCAATGACCTTTCATTCTATAATGAAACCAATGGTCATTAGATTTGGTATTGTCCTTCGCTTAGACTGTCTTAACCATATTGGGTGCTTTCCCAAAGTCCCCTTAGATTTCCTCTTAATACCCTTAGAGGAATTAATGGTTTGTCCACTACCAACTTTGATAAAGGGCTTAACAGTCCTAAGCATGTCAAGCAACTTAATGAGTATGCATTCGAGCTTTATTCCTATCAAATTCATAATTAGTTATGAATAGTTTTCTCTGACAGAGATTTCAGAATCAAGTCACTACTTAGTTTATGGTTTATGATTGAACTCAATTTCTCAACGTCAATTATCTTCAGTGTCTAAGTATCGATTGAAGATTACTCTGTTATTTTGCACCGGTATAGTTGTTTGGAAGTCTCATATCCTTCCACACATGATTATTATCATACAACTCTTTATAATGAAGAATTATGTGTTAACATCTATTCTCTCAAGTTGCTTTTGTAACTCAGGTGACATAGTTGCAAGAATCACATGCGTGCAATACTATCTCATCACTGTGTTTATTACAGCAGCCACTTCTTCCTTAATCGAGTTATCACCAGGTGTCTTTGGAAAATGGCTACTTAAGGACAACCAACTTTCTCATACTTGAGAACAATTCTCAAATTGCAGTGCCAATCAAAAGATTTAATTTGATTGTTGCCATCCAGTATGTCATTCAAAACATATGGTTACTCATGATTCAATAAATATGAATGACGAAAAGAAAGAGAATAATATATAAAATGTATCAATTAATTTAACATTGACTTTTATTAAATTAATTATGCTTCTACTATTTAATTCAAATTTATGACCCTCTCACATAAATTTATGAAGTCCATACTCGACTCCAGTGGGTTGGGATCCCATCTGTTATACTAAGACCTTGAGTGTACTCAACAAGCCTTAATATAACATTTGGGTAGATACTATTATCAATTGTATCACCATAGAGCTCCCAAATCATTAAACTGACAACTCTTTGTCTTCACACATCTTATGTGTTAGTTTAACATGCCTCTAAAATTTATCTCTTGAGTGTACTCAATAAGTTGAGACGATTTGGGACTCTGATTTTTCACTATAATAATGGAAGGCAATCATTAATGTGACTTAATATTTTGTGGAGGGATTTTACATTCAAAAGTCTCATAAAAAAAAAAAAAAAAAAAAAAAAAAAACAAAAAAAAAAAAAAAAAAAAAAAAAAAAAAAAAATATATATATATATATATATACATCTACCATGCAAATAAATAAACATATAACATAATATAATAGCGTGGACGATTATGGACTTTTACTATCTAATCTTCCCGAGTCATAAGGAAGACTAGTTGGTCAATTCCTAGGGGTATAGCATTGAACAGTATCAATGCACCATCTCCATGGTCTCCTCCTCTTCTTGTCTCTTCAATTAGTCCAGTTGCAACCTGTATCCTATACTAATTGGCATGCAGGCCTAAATAAAATTGGACTCGCAGACCCACAACAACAATAATAATAATAATGGACTCACAGGTCCAAAATGATCAAGAGCTCACAGACCCAGAATAATAACAATAATAACGGGCTCGCAAGCCCAAAACAATTAAGAACTCGCAGATCCAGAAAACAACAAAAATAAAAATTAACCATTCAACACATTCATATGGTCAAGTCCATAATCGTCCACTAATAATACATTCATCACATAAATATATACCTATATAATATCTAATATTATATGCAAATAAGTTTCAAGTTTCTAGCAATTAAGTCGTCTAAACTCTTTTAGACAAAGGGATGGGAACAATTAAATAATTAATTAATCATATTAACCAATTATTTAATTAGCGGACATATTTAATTAAAATCTAATTTCAATTAAATACCAAATTAGAGTCCAACTCTAATTCAACAATTATATGGCGGGATTATTTAATTAAAATCAAACTTTAATTAAAAATCAAATTAGAGTCAAAATCTAATTTCACAATTTAAGGCGGTTGAATTTAATTAAAATCAAATTTTAATTAAATAACAAAATTAGAGTCTAACTCTAATTCCAATATTTAGGGCGAATTAATTTTAATTAAAATCAAAATTTTAATTATATACCAAATTAGAGTCCAACTCTAATTGGAACAAATTTTAAGGTGAATTGATTTAATTAAAATCAAATTTTAATTAAATAGCAAATTAGAGTCAAACTCTAATTCCAAAAAGAAATTTAGGGTGTGACAATTTAATTAAAATCAAGTTTTAATTAAATATCAAATTAGAATCCAATTCTAATTTCTAAAATATATTCGGGTGAAAATTAATTAAAATCAAATTTTAATTAAGTCCTAAATTAGAGTCCAACTTTAATTTAAATTGAATCAATATTTTAAATTAGGATAACACTCCTAAATAAAATAAAATAAAATAAAATTCAATTGGGGTCAAAGTTTAATATTTAAGTTAAAATCCAATTTTAACGATAATATAAAATGTCGTCAATTTTTAAATAAGATATTAATTTGGATCAAAATTAAAACATGGGTCAAACCCAATTAAAAACATAATTTTAAAATTTAAATTCAAAATCCACTTTGAAATTTGCAAATTGACCCAAGTTTGAAATTAAAAGGTGGTCCTTCAATTAAATTAATTGCGTGACAGGTCCTCCAATTAAAATTGCAAAGTCACCCTTCTCATTTAATTGCATGTGGCCCCCTTTAAGTTTCATAAATTGCAGTCGTATCCCCCTTTTAAAAATTGTAGCATGACCCTTCAGCTTTAATTGCAGGCAAGGGCGCACAATTTCTCAAATTGCAGACCAAGCCCCTGTCTCCAATCTTCTTTCACTCGACATCAGAAACCCTAATGGCTTCGTCCTTTCTTTCTCCATCTTTGCAGTGTTGTCGGCGCCTCCTATTTCGGTCAGCCTAACATTCCTTCCACCATGGGGAATTGGGGTTGCACCGCTACTGTCAAAATAGCGACAGTGCGCTGTGAAAAAAAGCAGCGATGAGCTGCTTCTGTAGCAGCGTGCGACGCGGCTGCATCGCACGCTGCTGCAGATAGCAGCCGGCGCTACTATCAACTAGACAGCAGCCCGGCGTTGCACAGACCTCGAGCGGCGCTTGCCGTCGTTGTGGACAGTGGTGGGTGCCTGATTCGCGCGAGGAAGGGCGTCAAACGCCTTTGCCGTGAGTTCGTGCGCCAACTACTGCCCATTCGCCGTCACGGTTGCATAGGTCCAGTAGCAACAATTGCCTCCTTCGTTTTCGATCCACTTTGAATCAAAAATTATTTTCTTTTCATAAACTAATTCTTGAAGGCGAAAAATAATATTCTAAATTGCTAGAAACGAGAAAAGAGCAACAATAAACTTTTGATTGCTTCCAAAAATTTAAAACAATCTCTAACAAACACAAAGTAGGCTCTGATACCACTGTTGGGAATCTACTTATACATGCACAGTGGAAAATTAAAATTATTTTGATTCCCACCAAGGATCCCTTTGTGTTTAGATATAAATCGTGATAAAGATTGTACCATTGAAGAATTTTGCAAACCTTTTGCTTTTCTTTTCGTTCCAGCAGTCTTGAATTTGCCTCCCACAGCTGTCCAATTGTCCAGCCTCCAATGAAT
>NW_019265877.1:269634-284795 GCF_002742605.1 Olea europaea var. sylvestris | reverse complement strand
TTTGAGTAGATCAGACAGTATATATAGAAAACTTTAGCTTCTTTTCCTTTGTAGTACCATCCATTACTGTATAGTCTTATCGGAATAGAGCATGATAATGATGAACTCCTATGGTTTCTGGAATCTGTTCATTGCAAGTTGGAGCTTAAAATTAAAGACAACAATTTATTCTATTTAAATTTGCTTAATAACACTTCACATGTGGGTGATTATTTTTTCTGTATCAAAATTGAATCGCCTTATTTAAAAGGTTAATTCTTATTTATTCAATTTTTTGTGTCTAAGCAATTAAGAACAAAACTCCTATGATATTTTTGGACTTAATTTCGTTAGTACTAGACCAAAATTAGTCTTCAACAAGTTGCTTGAATGCATTTGTGCAATATGACTGTTTGTCATGTCATCTCGATAACATCTTACATGGTTCGAGTTCGACTTGAATTGATGGGGTCTTTGTAAGAAATTGAACCATAATATCAAGATCTTCAGAATTTTATGAATCTGAAAAATAGAAATAAGTTAAGCCAAGAAACCATTTTCTTTCTTTTCATCTCTGCAACCAAACGTGTATGTGATGGGATACATTTACTTTTATGGATAGAGAGGGGCAATTTCTATTGGGTCTTAAAACTTCAAAGTTGACTGTTAAGAAACTGCTACTTCTCAATGCCCAACTAGATTTTAGCATTATATAAAACTACTTAAATTAATTCATTAAAAATATTACGTGGGCCATATTAATTGCTGTTACATTCTCCCACTTGACTCATGTAATATCGCTTTGTTATGTGGTATATGATATAATGCACATATGATAAGTTAAAATATCTCATACATTAATCATTTAATATATCATCATTAACTAAGATTAATATGACTCATGTCAATTGTACACCATCATTTTGGCATAATTCCTTCCTTGTATTACAATATTAGTCCCTACCTAACATGACACATAATAAACAGTTCGATAATTGCACTACAATAATATTTTTGAAAATATTGTCCCTGTCAACATTCATACGATCCATTCATGTACATATACCAACTATTATTACAAGAATAGTATTTTTGTCAAAAACAATACATAAATGAGCTCAAAGTGTCAAATATATAAATTCTACAATATCAATTATCATTTCCAATAATGCTCATTCTCTCGTCATGTTCATTGAATGTATTTGATGACAATCCTTTTGTTAGTAGAGCTACAATCATAAGATTGGTACTAGTATGTTTGATCGACACTTTTTTTTTGAACTTCTTCGTTAATGGAAAATTACTTCAATCTCATGTAATTAAAAACCTTATAGTACATGTCGTTCTTTAAAAAGAAGACTGCTGCAAAATTGTAACAATAAAGTTTCGTCGTCTTAACAATACTGTCAACAATTTCAAACTCTAAAATAAAGTTCGACAGCCAATTTCCTTGAATCGTAGCCTCAAAGCATGCCACTAACTCACCTTTCATAGTGGATGCAGCAATGACCCTTTTTTTCCGCACTTTTCCATGATGTATCTCCTCCAGCCAAGAGCATACATTAAAATCCCAACAAGAGATGCATAACAAATAGCTGTCATTTGTTTGCATTCCAATTCGTTCTTAGGACATTGCATGAGATTAAATTTGTGTCCTTTCTGAATTGGAACGACACTCTTTGAACCATTTTTCATCTTAAATTTCTCCATAAAACTTTATTAATATATGATTTCTAAGATAACCCTAACAATCCTAGTGATCTATCTCGGAATATTTCAATTTCAATTGTATAAGTTGCCTCTCCAATATCTTTCATTTTAAAATTTTTAGAGAGAAATTTCTTAGTCTTGTGTAATAGACTAAGACATTAGCAGCTAACAAGATATCATCAACATACAGAATCGAAAGTATAAACTTGCTCCCATTGGCATTTAGATATGTATATATACATAGGACAATGATGTTTTCCTTAAATACCATTGATGAGAAGTTTGTTTAGGTCTGTATATTGATTTCTTTAATTTATATGCCATATGTTCATTTCCTTCAGCTGAAAAACCTTTAGGCTAATCCATATAAATTTCTTCATCTAATTTTTCATTTAGACAGTCGATTTTCACATTCATTTGATGTAGCTCCAAGTCATAATGAGCAACCAAAGTCATTATAATTCTGAATGAGTCTTTCTTGGATATTGGCGAAAATGCCTCCTCATAATCACTACCATCTTTTTGATAAAAACCTTTGGCAACAAGTTTAGGTTTATATCGTTTGATATTATCATTAGAGTCGCGTTTGGTCTTTTAGACCAATTTGCACACAACTCTTTTACACGATACAAGTAATTCAAAGAGATCCTAAACTTCATTATGTTCCATGGATTTCAACTCATCTTTCATATTATCTAACCACTTATCAGAATTAAAACTCTCAATGGCATGTGAAAATGAAACTAGGTTGTCATCAACAATTCTTAAATCAAATTCAGACTCTTGCAAGTAAACCACATATCATTAGAAATAGTAGGTCTACGTTATCTTTGTGATCTTCTTAATGTTATTTCTTGTGATTCATTTAGTGCAGATTTATTAGTAGCAACTTCATTATGAAATGTTTAATCATTTATTTGTTGTTCTGGTAAATTGTCATGTTGTTCAACAATTTGAGGAACAACAACATTAGAAGAAGTTAAGGGTAGAGAAACTTAATTCTAAGTTCTTGTATTTCTACATTTTATAGTTCTAAACTCCCACTAACTTTGTCATTTTCAATGAACCTAGCATTTCTAATTTCAACAATTTTAGTATTACGGTTAGAACAATGATTTTCTAGATAATCAATGAAAAATTCAATATTTCTCTTGATTTCAGTTTATTTTCATGTGGATTATAATTTCTTGCTTCTGCAGGGCAACCCAAAGCATGTAACTAGGTTTTCTTTTAGTCCACACTTCAAAAGTAGTCTTCGGAACTATCTTACTAGAAATCCCATTTTGCAAATACATTGAAATTTTTAATGCATGCATCCGCAAAGAAATTGGTAAAGAAGAATTTTTTAAAATACATTTAACCATTTCTATTAGAGTACACCTTTCAGCAACAACATTTTGTTGTAATATGCTTGGCATAATGTATTGAGAACATATGCTATGTCTTTCAAAAATTTTAGCAAATGGACCTGAGTATTGTCCTGTTGCATTATACTTTCCATAATATTCCCCACATCAATTAGATCTATTAATTTTCAGCTTTCTATCCGATTATCGCTCAATTTCGTCGATAAAGATCTTTAAAGCATTTATAGATTAAGATTTTTCGTACAGCAGATAGACATAACCATAACGTGAAACGTCGTGAACAAAAATGATAAAATACTTTTCTCCACCAAATAATGTAACATTGAAAGGTCTATATATATTAGTGTGTATTATCTCAAGAAGTTGTGTGCTTCTTATGACTCCTCTCTTTGTGTGTTTGGTTTGTTTACCTTTAATACATTTCACACAGGTTCCAAAATTACTAAAATCTAAGTTGGGAAGGATTTTAATCTTTACTAATCTTTTTATTATTTTCTTGGATATGATACCCAAACGTTTATGTTACAAGTTAGCAACTCATTCATTCAATAAACTAAGTTTTGCACCAACACTACTATGATGCCAGGTCAAAAGAGTCTCAAAAAAGAGGTTATTGAGCTTTAATTTATATAATCCATCACAAGAAATAGTGGAATCGATAAGATGATTTTTTTTAAACACATTTAAACATCAATTTCCATCATTAAAAAAACATCTAGTAGAATGAAGTTTCGATAGAGAAACTAAATTATGAGAAATCAAAGGTACATAAAGAGTCTGAAATAGATTTAAATGATATCCAGTATCTAAAATCAAACGATATGTTCCAATGACTTCAATTGGAGCTTTGACTTGATTGCCCATAGGGATAAAATTTTCATTTTTTTTATGGTTTGGATTGAAAGAAGTCCCTACATTATATTGGTATCATGGGTGGTACATCCAGAATCAATCATCGAAGTATTATAAGAAACTTCAACCAAATTAAATTCAAAATATACATAAGAAATAATCTTACCTTTACTTTCGAACCATGCATTACATTTCAAGTAGTTCCTTTTATGGTATCCAGGTTCGTGACAGAAATAACACATAACTTTCATGTATTCCTTATTGTAGGGAGATTTGGGCATAAGACTCATTTATCTTTAGTGGTTCTTCCTTAATACCTTTTCCAGACATTTTCTTATATTTCTTTTCAGATCTTTGATGACTATCGAGATGAACTGAATAAGTTCCTTGATTCTTAAGCCTTGCCTCCTCTTATACGAGCATACTATACAATTCATTCACATTCTATTTGTCCTTTAAAGTATTATAGTTCACTTGGAATTGACCATACTCAAGAGGCAATGAGTTGATGATAAACTATACAAAAAATTTCTAATCTACAGTCATCTCAAGAGTCTTAAGTCTTGCTGCAATTTATTCATTTCAATAGCAGACTTATACATGGTACGAAAATCATCAAATTTCATGGTAGTTCGGGTATCCACTAGTGTGCCAGCAAGTGACTTGTCAGCTATTTAGAAACGTTCTTTCACAAACTTCATATAGTCCTTGGCAATCTCAATTTTAGGGATAGTCTTTGCTAAGGCCATCTGCATAAACATTAGGCTTAATCTGTTTGACCTTTGCCCTACCTTATGAGAAGATATTTCATTAGCACTACTTTCATCAATAAGATCAGTAGGTTTCTCAACTTGAAGTGCCAAGTCTAAGTCCAAAACATTTAAGTTGAACTGGACTTGTTCACACCAGTCAAAGAAATTGTGCCCATTGAATAGTGATACAGATGAAGCATGCGAATGCAAAGAACGGGAATAGATACTATAAAATATAAAATGCTCAAAAATTAATGCTTTGAGTTTTGACTTGAATACTTAAGTTCAAATTTAGATAAAATAACATCAAATTTAAACTTACTTTTAAGCATGATTTATTAATCATTTAAGCTTGATTTCACAAAATGCTTATGATGTTTAGAATAAAATATGTTATGCAAGTTATTATGTTATTTAATATACATGAAGACATGATAATTAGCCATTTTACAAGAGCATAATGTATAAGTTGACTAATAAAGATAAAACACAATTGAACATTTATGTGACAAACGTGATTAGAACTTATCAAATTATTAGAAAGAAAAAAAAATTAAAACTCACATAATTAGAACTTTTCAATTAAGGTAATTTCGAGGACGAAATTTTTTTAAGGGAAAAATGATTTAACACTCTGGATTTTAATTATATTTTCATATGGGCTAAATCTAATATTAATCATTTAGCAGATGAAACAGTCTATGCCAACTTTGTCGTCAAACTAAGGTCCCAAAAGTTGAATTGATACACGTGACTTACTTATTTGTATAAATGATTTATTTTGTATAAGTATAATTTTTTAAAATTATAGTAAGTTATTTAGGTCAAATATTTAAGCATTTCAAAAGTCGATAAAAATATATCAATATTATACTCATTTTGTAGCTCATACTAAATAACATAAATAGATTTAAGAAGAAATAATTTTAAACTAATTATATTTGAGTTATCTTGATCAGAAGAAATAAAAGAATGGTGGCGTTGGAATTTAAAATGGTAAACTCAATCACTTTTTTTAATTAATATATTCAATTAATCTTTTTAACCGTCCATCATTGATTGGCATCATAAATTGAAGAATAGGTTAATAGACCTATTGAATTCTCAAACCTAACGTGTGGAGCGTAGTGGTTTGTATTTATAGTTAATGATAAGTGAATATTATATATAAAAACATGTGAGAAGTGTTTTTGGTGCTCCTTACATATGCAAGTGAACACACACATATTTAAAAGGGGATATTATCTTGTTTTACAAGCGATTTTCAGATTTATTGGTATCAAATTGAGGTAAGAATACATCATGTAAAGTGGTAAATTCTTATTCCTTGATATTTGTATAATTTTCGGCATAAAATGCTATGAGGCCTTCTGGTCAACTACTACGTTAAATTTTTCGGGATGGACTGTTAGATCAAAGATGTGAAATCCTACAGGATGTAATGTTTGGTCCATGTGATGTAACCTTTGATCAAAGATATTAAATCCTACGGGATACGAGGATTCTTAAAAAAATTCTTGAGCTCTAAATTTAAGAAATGTCGCTATGTTACGTCAGTTTATATTTATACCATGTGAATAAAAATGTGTACGTATTTTTATTGAGTGATTTCAAAATACTCACTTTTACAATACCTTTCAGATGAGAACGGGTTGTTTTTTTACGTGTGAAAGATTGACCGATTGATGTTTATGGAGCTTTCAAGTAAATTTTCTAGAAAAGATAATTGTCAAACTTTTATTTGAAGAACGTCTTTATATTGAATTTTGTACACATTGTTTAATAGCTATTTTTATGCATTTTCAATACTTAATGAAAGTGATGTTTCCACTTAAATTAGATAAAGAAAATTTAGTAACACCCCGAGTCTATTTTTATAAAAGAATAAAATAATGAAGAGTTTCTATTGGACCTCAAAGCTACCTACTTTTCATCAAAATGGACAGTTAAGAAATTGTCATTTCTCAATGGCCAATTAAATTTTAACATTATACACATTGTTTAATAGCTATTTTTATGCATTTTCAATACTTAATGAAAGTGATGTTTCCACTTAAATTAGATAAAGAAAATTTAGTAACACCCCGAGTCTATTTTTATAAAAGAATAAAATAATGAAGAGTTTCTATTGGACCTCAAAGCTACCTACTTTTCATCAAAATGGACAGTTAAGAAATTGTCATTTCTCAATGGCCAATTAAATTTTAACATTATACACATTGTTTAATAGCTATTTTTATGCATTTTCAATACTTAATGAAAGTGATGTTTCCACTTAAATTAGATAAAGAAAATTTAGTAACACCCCGAGTCTATTTTTATAAAAGAATAAAATAATGAAGAGTTTCTATTGGACCTCAAAGCTACCTACTTTTCATCAAAATGGACAGTTAAGAAATTGTCATTTCTCAATGGCCAATTAAATTTTAACATTATACACATTGTTTAATAGCTATTTTTATGCATTTTCAATACTTAATGAAAGTGATGTTTCCACTTAAATTAGATAAAGAAAATTTAGTAACACCCCGAGTCTATTTTTATAAAAGAATAAAATAATGAAGAGTTTCTATTGGACCTCAAAGCTACCTACTTTTCATCAAAATGGACAGTTAAGAAATTGTCATTTCTCAATGGCCAATTAAATTTTAACATTATATAAAATCACTTTAATTAATTCATTAATAACATTACGTGGGCCTCATTAATTAGTCTTACAGTCTTAGGTCGAGCTTCTATGCTACCTGTCTGCCTTTTTCGATAAAAATGCTCTTTTGACCAAGTCAAGGTGGATCGTCAATTGATCCGACATGGAATTTAGGTCGACGACAAAAATGATCTTTCTTATCATTATTCTTTTATTTCACCTCTACCACGCTTAATTAGTCCCTACTTTCACCAAGGGAACTTGTTCACCATTTAGTGTACCACTTGACTACTTAAGTGCGTTTGCTATATCACACAAAGAAGCCGAAAACACCATTCAAAATTAGATTTTTGAACTAAAAGCTTGGTCATCAATATCTCGTGTGACTTAGGTAAGGAAGACAATAAAATTATTGACTTCTCTTCATCCTCAATCACAATATCCACATTGAAAATCTTAATCATGCACTCGTTAAAACTTAACTCAAATGATCCGTAACAAGACTACACAAGTATCATTGTCCATTATCAATTTAGAGTTGAGATCCGCTATCTAATTTTTGTTGTCAACGCAATTAATTATTGATACGTCATTTTAAATTAACATGTTCAACTTTTCTTTATTTAATCTTTATCTTAAAAAATAGGTGACATTTAAATTTAAAATAATGTGTCAATAATTAATTGGTGGACAACAAATTGGACATAAAAAATTTGATAGCAAATATCATCATCATCAATTACTTCCCCGCATCTTTCTTTGTTTATCTCCTCTTACCCTACAATCATGTATTAAGGCTTTTTTGAGCCTCGTCATTTTTTTTATTTTTTTTTATTTTGTAAAAATTGAATTGGGTAGGAGTCATTTTTGGAGAATATATGGTTAAAGATGATGGAAAAGATTTAGGTTTACGTGTAAAATTATTTTATTGATAATATATGTGGTTGAAAATGAATTTGGAGTAAAATGAGTATTTAAAAAATCTCATTCAATCTTTATTTTTTTTATTTGCATTTATTACTTGGTTAGATAAATTTAAAGCAATTCTTATTTTGACCCCAACTTTATTAGAATTATGAGCCAAACCCAAACTTTTGCATGTAAAATCTTATTTTTGGAATTGGAAACACGATAAAATTGGATATATTATATGGATCCTATAATTTCCTATAATTTAAATTTTAGTTTTAACTATACATTTCATAAGAGAAACCTCTGACACCATTTTAAGATAACCAATGCAAAAATACACCATTTAAAAATTGGAAAAGAATATGTCAATAATTTTAAGTGAGAACCTCTTCGATTAATATTTTTGATGGATCAATATTTCACAAATTTCTTTATTTTAAGGGCCGTAGGGGACGATTTTAGATCCAATCATTTATCATGGTGGTGGTAATGGTGGTTAGATTTATTGTTTGATTTCTACCGTCAAGATGGTGGCGGTGGAGACGGCTGGATTTTTTTTTTTTTAAAGACCCTGTTGTGTATAGAAATTGCACACACAGAGGCCATATAGAACATACACAGCAAGGGTGGGTTTCCACACGTGAGAATTCTGGCAAAATTTCGTGGGACAGTTTTTTTGTGCAAATGTAATTCTTCTTCTTTTTTTTTTTTAATTGTCTTTATTTTATTTTCTTTTTGGACCCATTTGCACTTTTTGGAAAAATTTGGGACACACACTATAATTTCCTGAACGCTTCTTATCTCTTTTGTTTTTATCTTTTTGAAAATAAGGGTGCCAATATCTTTTAAGCAAAATTTTGACTTTCTAAAAGTGAAATTAAGGATTTTGTTAAAAAAGGACGACATTTGCAAAGTTTTGAGAGGTTAGGACTATGTTGCTACAAATGAAAGGTTCGAAATTTCACCATCACAAATTCACAATGTTTCCATGTTTGACATATAAAGGTTTGTGATTCCAATGCTATTTACCTCAACCTATATGACTGTCTAGAAAAAGGGTAAATTTGATATTGTACACATTATATTAGCCATTTTTATCAAAATTGTAAAACAAGAACTATTTTTTATCCTAAGAAGTGGCAATTTTGAACCCATTTATAAAACATTATTATATGTGATCGATTCTGGTAGTTTGTATTGGGTAATTGACGTAAAACATTCCTAATCTTTGCCTTTATTGCAAAATACTTCTTCATTCTTCATTGTGGTGGAATACCCCCTCAATGGTCTTTTCTTTGTAGAATGCAACTTTTTCTTCTTCTTTTTTTTCAATAAAATTTAGCGAAATGACAAATATGCTCATCTTATTAAATAAAACAAAAAGAAAAGAAGAAAAAATTATAATAATTGTAATCTTAACATTTTCAAAAAAGTGTATATGAGTCCAGAATAAATAATTTAAAAATTAAAATTAAAAATTAAAACTCTCTTTTCCACCACCAGCAGGAGCAAACCTACATGGGCATTCAATTCCAAAAATCACACGAAAATAAAAATAAAAATCTCACAATTTGGAAGAAACTAAACCTTTACCATTTCATTTATTTTCCTCTATTTCTGCAAAGAATAAATTAGTTTAATGCTCCCTTATCAAAGTTCTCACCTTCTGTTGTCAACCAAAAAAAATAAAAAAAAATCATTCTTTACCCTTATTGCATTACATCCCCTTCATCCATTAAAACCCTAATGCTAAGTTAGTTTACCATATATTGCTAGCTATAAATTTTTAGTTTCTTTGTAAAGTAAAAATAGAGGGCATCTTATATTTACAAAGTCTACTCTTAATCATAAACTTTATTAGATTCTTGTACACAGCCTCAAATATAATCATCACATGTAACATTTCGTAATTACAAACATGCATGACATGATATCACTTCCATATGAATTATTTAAATTGATTAAAAAAAAAAATCATTCTTTACCCTTATTGCATTACATCCCCTTCATCCATTAAAACCCTAATGCTAAGTTAGTTTACCATATATTGCTAGCTATAAATTTTTAGTTTCTTTGTAAAGTAAAAATAGAGGGCATCTTATATTTACAAAGTCTACTCTTAATCATAAACTTTATTAGATTCTTGTACACAGCCTCAAATATAATCATCACATGTAACATTTCGTAATTACAAACATGCATGACATGATATCACTTCCATATGAATTATTTAAATTGATTATCATATTTATATAAGAGTATATAGTCCTAACAAGTAACAACATAAGCGTAACTAATCCTATAATGATAAGGATCTATCATGCATTTTAATTAGACAAGTGACAATGTGGGACATGTTGTTGATAATATCATTGGCAATGTCAATAAATATGTTTGTCGCCTTCTAAGTGTTGGGATGCATGTGGCTGAAGATATATTTTTAATTAATATTTTTTTACATTTTAATTTTAGGATTTTGAGTAATTTAAGATTTTGCAGAATATATTATCCACAAATTTAAATTTTTATTTTTATTTTCGTGTGGATTTTTGGAGTTGAATGCTTGTGTTGGTTTGCTCCTAATTAATGGAGGTGGTGGTGGCAGTATAAAGGAATTTTTTTTATTTAAAATTTAAAATTTTAGTAATTTGTTTTGAACACATTTACATTTTTATGAAAATTTTGAAATTATGTTTGCAACTAATTCTCCTTTTTTTTTCCTTCCTTTCTTTTTGTTTTTATATAAAAAGGAGGGTATATTCGTAATTTTCCAAAGCTTAATTGGGAAAATGGAAGAAAATCTTGTATTTCACAAAGAAAATATCATCAAAGGGGTATTTTATCAAAGTGAAAGGATCCATGGTATTCCATAATAAAAGCAAAGGTTAGGGGTGCTTTGTAACAATTATTAATTTGAACTGTTCACTTTATCTTTTATATTACTTTTGAAAGATGGAAAAACTAAACATTTTTTGTTCACTCAATCATTTTTGCAAAATATCTCATCTTTTATATCTTTACAAAACTCCACATCTTCATATTTAATCAAGAATGATGCCCCATGTACAGGACACTGTTCTACAGGGGACTTATAGGCCCCCTCACTGTAGCTGCAGGTCAGTGGGACCGACCTGCATTAAAAAAAATAAAAATAAAATAAAATTGTGCCGGACCTGCCCTTGTGTCTGCGCTGGCCGACTTCAGTAATTGCCTCCCTGTACGTGAAGCACGATTCTTTAATCAATCAGTCTCATCTTTTCTCTCTCTCCAAAACTTCTCCTCTTAGTATCTAATCAATCACTTACTATAACACATACACGAATAATACTGTTTGGTCAGGTGATTGACAAAAAATTGGGTGAGAGGGCGGGGTGGCAACAATTGATCGGGTGTTGTGTTTTCTTATTTTTCAAACTGTCCAATCATGTGTTGATACATATCCCACTATTTTTAAATGTGTCTTTGAACCTGTCATTGTAGCAAGACTACCCATATCACATGAAAGTATGCAAAGTCTAGATATTTATACAATCATTTCTAAGGATATTGATTTGACTCGTTGGCTTAAACGGCCCAAAGTGGCTAGTGTTTTCTCAAAATGTTGCCTACGTTAAAGCTGCTTGTAATAAAAAATGTCAACTAGAAAACAAAGGCTATGATAGCTGCATGTAACACAAGCAACAGTTGTAGCTATATCTGCTTAAAAAAATTAGAATGTCAAGAATTTAAAAATAAAAAAATGCGCCAACATGACTCGAAAAGGTTCGAGCCGAAAGTTTGAGTCGAGCTTAAATTTTCAGGCGAGTTTTTGCTTGGTTCAACTCGGATTATTTTTAATCTGAATCATGTCCGAGTCTTGAACTTTGACTCAACTCGATCATATCCCTAATCATTTCTCTCTCTATCTTCTCTTTTATATCGCTCTACACGATTGTTCCTAATTAATCAATTACCTACAAGGAAAAATTGATAAGATAAATATCCTCTATATCTTAATATATTAAACAACATGACTGGCATGTGATTTGTGAGACATGTTTTGCTAATAAAAAGATGACAAATTTAATAATTCCTTATAAAAAAAAGTATAAGAATAATGATCTTTGAACAAGACAAATTACGGGGAAGAGTTGACAGGATGGGTTAGCATAGCGGGATTGCGTGTTGAATTTTTTATTTATTTTTCAAACTGTCCAATTACGTATTGACACGTATCTCTTCTGTCATTAATTCTATAGTTGAGCCTATCACTATAGCAAGATTGACAATATAAATAACAAATCACTAAAAAGTATAAGATATTTTCAAGTAGATAGAAACGACATAATATGCATACATAATATGACAACATGACGGAGCAGGATGATCCAATGGATTAACCATAATTGGCAGGTAAAAGGAGGCCTCGACAGAAATGATGGATGAGAACTATTACTCTGACTATAGTTGCGATCTCTAAGTGGGATTTCTCGACTTCTGCGATAGAAGACTCTTTTTTTCCACCCTCCGAGGAAGCGGAGGGAATAATATATCTTTATTTATCGTCGTCTCGTTTAATTATACATATTTTATTATAATTACTTATTTGTTAAATATAATTTCATTTGAAAAATATAAAAAATAAAATAACATTATAAGATTCAAGTTCGCGAAATCTAGAACGAACAAGAACCATATTCCCTATTTTCAATAGTTAACGGGGCGGGGATTCTTGAATAATGCTCCTTGTTAGGGTCAATGATAGGAGGTGAGGTGGCAGAGTGTTGTAACAGGGGTGAGATTAGGTGTTGTGTGTGTGTATTTTTTTGTTTCAAACTGTCCAATCATGTATTGACACGCGTCCCTTTCGTAGTTGAATCTGTCATTAACTCTATCACTGTTGCAAGATTGGGGGATTTTCAGTCCATCCCTAAAATCGAGAAGCAAAACTTTCACACTGCCACGTCTTTGTACCTTCTAAGCTCCTGCCACTTTACCTTAAGTCATTAAATATTAAATACTTATCCTTTCCCTAAAGTTAAAAATAATTTTTCTCGTGGAAAAAGAAAATGAAAAATGAAACTTGACGAGACAAAATAAGTAAATTTTGCATTTAGCTCAACTTTTCAATATTTGCACCTTTGGTCCTCGAACTATCAAATTGTTGCGTTTTGGTCCTTCTTCGGCTCTTTTCTCCTGAATTCCACAATTTCCATTGAATTACCTACAATGCATAAATTTAACTGGATTAAGTCACAATTCAACCATTTTATCCATGTTTAAGTCATGTTTATGATCCAAATAAGTGTGTAAAAACACACTTATCAAATCCCCCAAACTTAAACTATTGTTTGTCCTCAAACAATGCAGTGACTCAGAGTTAAACTAACATGGCTTAATAGCTTGTCGTGTCTCAGGATTGGAACTCAGCAATACACTAGAACAATATCAATATTGCAAGAATAAAATTAACCTTTACTCGTCAGTTGCAATACTCAACGTGTGTGTGTGAACTCATGCCAACTTATCAAGCTTATGAATGGTTTGTTCCCGACCCATAATGGTCAAATTTATCCTTACATCACTCGAGAGATACACAAATCCCCCAAACTTATTCTTTTCACTCAATTATCTTGGGGTGTTTTCTAAGGTTAGGAGTTTAACAACTATAATCCTTACCCTCTCTTAGTTTGGATAGATGTCACCCTTACTAGTACACATATCAACAAGTAGAGACTCTCTTTAATTTGATTGTTTCAACCCTTAAGCTCAAACTAAGCTACTTACCTCGCGTCAAGGTTAAAGTCATATCAATCAAATGTCCAATAAGGGGTTATTATTATTATTATTATTATTATTATTATTATTATTATTATTATTATTTTATTCTATCTTCTCATTTGCTTTCTATATAACCCCTGTAGCAGGTTTTTAGGCGATGACTCCCAAACCAGTTAGTCTTAGGGCACCAGGTTTTAAACCCTTGCAGCCTTATTCACCCGAGTTATAAAGGCTCGATAAGATGAATTTTGTCAACTTCTCCTTTATCTTGCTTTCTATATGACCCCTGTAACGAGCTTTAGGCCGATAATTCCCAAACCAGTTGGCTTTAGGATATCAGGTTTTAAACCCTAACAGACTTACTTGCTCGAGTCATAAAGGCTTTTGAGAGAAGTGATAATTTTCCCATGTTTATTTTATAGACATTTGATATCAACAAACATCCTCAATTTAAAGTTTTCACCTATTTCTCACCTTTTGGGTCTAAGCAATCCACACAATATAAATTCATGCACTGAGCCTCTACTTATCTCCATGTTTACTTATAGTGGCTTAACCATCTCCAAATTATCCTATGGTGATTTAACGGGTTAATGATATAGAGGGTTAACCTAGGTTTCTCATGTTTTACTCCAACAATCCTATTCAATAACTTAACATGAAAACATGAGTGGCGTGCAAAAGAATGTCAAGCATTGCATCAATAAGTATCCGTTAATTAAATCCTGTACTATATTAACAGTTCTATGTTTCACCTGTCCAATAACCACATCATAGCCGGCAAGGCTACCAAACCCACACAAGCATGCAAAAGTAAAATCAACACTCATTCATCACGCATGCATCATGCAAGAAGGTAGTCAATTTAATGATTGATCGTGAAAATGCATATTAACTACATGCCGAATATTTGTTTGAAAATTATGCTACCATCCCCCAAACTTATACAGTACATTGTCCTCAATGTAAATGTAAAGTTAGAAAAGCATAATTTAAAAATATAAATACAACTTGGCAAAAAGAGGTAAACAACACTCCCCTGATCAAATTGGTGGTCGTCGTGTGTAGCTGGGACCCGTAGCATGATCTTCAGGAGGAGATGGAAGGCGAGATATGATTTCTCTCATTAGTGCTGACTGCTGTGTCATTTCATCGTGGATCCCCTCAACCCGTGTCTCCAAA
>NW_019265877.1:265079-266215 GCF_002742605.1 Olea europaea var. sylvestris | reverse complement strand
AAATTTTGTGCCCTAGTACGATGCCTTCTTGTACCATAAAGTGACATTTCTCCCAATTCAACACCAAGTTGGTCTCCGTACACCGTTGTAGCACAAGACTTAGATGCTTCAAGCACTCATCAAATGAAGATCCAAACACAGAGAAGTCATCCATGAATACCTCGATGTATTTCTCAATCATGTTTGAAAAAATAGCCATCATGCAGCGCTGAAAGGTAGCGGGAGCGTTGCATAATCCAAATGGCATCCTTCTGTATGCAAAGGTGCCATAGGGGCAAGTGAAAGTGGTCTTCTCCTGATCGTCTGGTGCCACTGGAATCTGATTATACCCGGAGTACTCATCTAGGAAACAGTAGTGCGAATGCCCTGCTAATCTCTCCAACATCTGATCAATGAACGGTAATGGAAAGTGATCCTTTCGAGTAGCTGAGTTAAGCTTACGGTAGTCAATGCACACTCTCTATCCAGTCACCGTCAGTTTAGGAATCAACTCATTTCTCTCATTTTCTATCACCGTGATTCCTCCTTTCTTGGGAACAACTTGTACTGCACTGATCCATGCATTATTTGATATTGGATAAATAATGCCCGCATCGAGCAACTTCAATACCTCAGCTCTAACCACTTCCTTCATGTGTGGATTCGATCTCCGCTGCCCATCAATGCTTGGTTTAAATTTTTCCTCCATGAGTATCTTATGCATGCATATGGATGGGCTGATCCCCTTTATATCTGCAATAGACCATCCAATAGCTGTTTTATTCTCCCTTAACACCCGAAGTAGTTTCTCTTCCTTTACCTCACTGACAGTGCTTGAAATAATAACAGGTAGTGTAGAAGATTCTCCCAGGTACGCATATCGAAGATGTGGTGGCAGTTGTTTGAGTTCCGATTTGGGTGGTTTCACAATAGATGGCACTGATTTTACAGTCCTAGTTCCCAGCTCTTCATAGTAGCATTTGCGCATTTATGGCTGGTTACTCTCCAAAAATCGAGCACATGTCTCAATCTCACTTGATTCAGAGTGGGTGGATTGTGAATGTGCAATGCATGCCTCATATGCATCGGAAGGATGATGTAGCAGAAATGTGTCTTGAACTATTCAGTCGACTACATCGATCTGGAAACAACTGTCT
>NW_019265877.1:257392-262622 GCF_002742605.1 Olea europaea var. sylvestris | reverse complement strand
TATCGTTCCCACGAGGATTAAATTAGCTCTAATTAAACTAATGTGACCTTAATCTAATTGACTGAAAATTTGGTTTAAATGTGATAACCCTAATTTTGGGAGAAATCCCCAATTCGAAACCCTAATTGCAAAGAAAACCCTAATTTCAAAATTGGAAACCCTAATTTCAAAATTTCACTAATCTAATGAAATAAATTTGCAACTGAAATGTAAAAATGCAATTTTAGAATTATTGTATTGAAATGAATTGAAATGAAATCATTAAGAACTTGAATCCCCAATTGACTATTAAAAACCCTAATTTCACAAATTCAACGAATGGATGGAACATAATGCCAATTCAATGTTCATAAAGCATAGAGGTAAGTTTCCATCCCCTATCGGACCCTATGTCGATTTATATTCTATCGAATTTATTCCCCTTCTTTCGAATGCAAAGAATAAATCATCTACAATCACATAATAATTGGCCAAATAATTATGGAAACATTCAAATCATATAAATCAAACATTTGTCTAATCGAAACTAATGTTGAATTTATGAAATAACGGAAATTTAAATCATCAAAAGGTTCATCAAATTCCTAATGAACAAAAACCCTAGCCTATAATCATTATTGCAAAATCAAGAAATTGAAAAACGAAATTAAAAGATAATAAGAACACACCCGTATGGAATTTCTTCAATCCGTGTGTAAAATCTTCCGTTTCGAGCCCGTGTGAAATTGAATCCAAAATCAAGTTTCTTGCCTCCAATTTTGGTCTCTCCCTTCTCCCTGGTCGTTCTTCTTCTTCATATTATGAATTTTGGTATTTATATCGCGTCCAAATTAAGTAGGAAAGGAGTTTCAACCAAAACGAAAAACTGCGCCCGAGACCCAAAAAATTATTCTATGCGACCGCATAGAAGGAATCTATGCGGTCGCATAGTTCAAATTGTTTGGACTCATTGAGTCCCTGGAGCCTTCTATGCGACCGCATAGAAGGTTACACTATGCGGTCGCATAGAAGTAACCATCTATGTGGTTTGTTCAATTTGGTCCCTGAACTTCTTTGTTGCTTCTCTTGACTTCTTTCTTCGATTTCTTCATCTTTTCAACAAATTTAATCTTCCAATTGATTATTGATACCATCAATTCTTATGCCCCTCATTCGGCATATCTTTTGAGTATTTGCGCTTTAGTCCTCCAACTTTCAATTGTCTTCATTTCAGTCCCTCTTCAATATTTTCTTCTTCCAATTATTTTGCTTTGTCATTGAGCTCATACTTGGCATGTCTTCCCTCTCGTTTTGCATTTAGCTCAACTTTTCAATATTTGCACCTTTGGTCCTCGAACTATCAAATTGTTGCGTTTTGGTCCTTCTTCGGCTCTTTTCTCCTGAATTCCACAATTTCCATTGAATTACCTACAATGCATAAATTTAACTGGATTAAGTCACAATTCAACAATTTTATCCATGTTTAAGTCATGTTTATGATCCAAATAAGTGTGTAAAAACACACTTATCATTACTCACTAACATAACTGTTGAATTTTGAAAAGTATTGAATTTATAGTGAGTAATGTATAGCATTTTTCAAAGGTCAGTAAGTAATCTACAATATTTTTCAAAATTCAGTAGCCAAAACTCGAATTTTTAAATTTTAGTGAGTAATCGAAGACATGAACCTAAATTTAGTGACCAAAATTTGACATTTTAAACTTCAGCGACCAATCAAAGACATGGACTTAAATTCAGTGACCATTGAAACAATTAACTAGATATCAGATATGGTAAAATTATTATATGAAAAATATTTATATAATGTAGTTTTAATGATTTCAATATTTAACTTTTAAATTGTCAATATCAATTTAATTAATTTCCTTTGAAATTTCTAGATGTCATAATGTACTCACATAGCATGACATCTAATTCAAGTCGAGAAGTAGGTTTGGAATTCTTCAAAGTTTAAATTGACAATCATGTCACGCATACTTCATTTTTTACGTTATTCTTTATACTTTGGTTCATAACAACACACCATTGGACAGTTTAAAAAATTAAACATTTTTCCCTCCAATCCTTTTTTAACGGCACATCAAATGGCATGCTTGATGCATACTTGAAGCGTACGTCTAGCATTTTTTTAAAATGGAAAAAGCCACTTTGCCCGAATTCTAGTGACAGTGAATTAAAAAATGTCAACCCTCCATCTGTGTGTATTCGATCATCCTTTATGTCAACCCTTATGTTCGTATAGTTCGATTGTTGTTAAATTCATAGTCTGAAATGGAAGAGTGCCATGTCTTGAGAAAAGTAGAGTTTATAGCATAAATTGATAAAAGTAGTATAAAATTATGTTGTATAATTTTTACTTGAAGTTCAAATTAAATTAAGTTTAAGCACGCAATATAGCCCATAAAAATGTAAAATTTATGAATATTTGTGTCAAAGTTTCTTAAAAGTTTTGGTAGCGCCTTCGAATTTTTAAGGAAAAAAAATTAAATTAATTATTTTGAAAAACTTTCCTAGTTTTCCAAACATTGGGGTAAATATTGATCATCACTGAACTTTTTCAAAAGTTTTTTTTATTGCCAATGAACTTTAAAAGTTTCTCATGTTGCAACTAAACTTATCAAAACGATATTCCATTTGTCATTTCATCACTGACATTTCTAAAAGTTAACGAACTGGATGATATGATACATGGAACCGGATGAGATACCTTTTCAGTAAGTTCATCAATTCCGATATTTTTTAAAATGGTGAGTGATGGGTGAGTTAACATTTTGATATGTTTAGTGATTACTCCAAAAAAATAAAAAAAAAATAGGCCCATTATTTATTTAGCTAAAAAATAAGATTTTTATAAGATTTTGAAAAAAAATTTGATGAAATACCTGGTTGAAAATGAGAGCAAATAGAGTTTAAGTTCATATTTTCCTTATTTTTGTCATGTATTTTAAATTTTTTCCACGAGAGTTTATGGTGATCAACAAAACCCTGTAATTCCTATAAATGCAAACACCACGTACACAAGCATGACGCACCAAATTAAACACATTCATTTCCATGAAAATGGGCAGTCTTTATACATTAGTTCCTCTCTTATTTGCATTGTACATGTTCACAAAGCACTTATTATTTAACAAAATCAGAAATCTTCCACCAAGTCCCGTTCTCAATCTACCCATTCTTGGACACCTCTACCTCCTGAGAAAACCAATTCATGGAAGTTTAGCCAGGATTTCAGACAGTTATGGCCCAATACTTCTGGTACAATTCGGCTCCCGCCGTGTCCTGGTGGTACCCTCTCCGTCGGCCGCCGAGGAGTGCCTCAACAAAAACGATATTATTTTTGCCAACGGCCACCACATGGCATCCAGTAATGACAACACATCCTTGGCGAGCACTTCTTACGGCGGTCACTGGCGAATCCTTCGTAAATTATCTTCCATGGAAATGCTATCCCCTCTTAGACTCCAAATGCTTCAAGATATTCGCGCTGATGACGTAAAGGCCATGTTAAAAAGGCTGTATCGCATTTAAGAAATGAAGCAAGACGTTGATATGAAAATCATGTTCTTTGAACTGATAAGGATCGTGATGATGAGAATGATAGCTGGAAAAAGGTATTATAGTGAGAATGTGGAGGAAAATGAAATTGAGGAGGCAAAGAAGTTTAGAGAGATTACGATGGAGATTTCTCGGATTGTTAATGCGTCAAATATGGAATATTATTTGCCCGTGTTGGGATTGCTGGGAGGCGGCAGCAATTTGGATATAGCAGCAGGGACAAATAAAACGATGATTGATGTGCTGTTGACACTGCAGGAGAAAGAACCTGAGTATTACATGTAGGTAAATATTAGAGAATCAAATCAAACCGAAAGTCTGTGTATTCACAGTTTCCTTAAATCGAATTCGCCGCCCCATTGGAGTGCAGGAGGTTTTGATCGGTGTTCGATTCTCAAGATACAATCGGTTGTCGATTCATGCTGTACTACGTTAACCACCTGCGAATTAGCTATGATATACTCTATCTCACAAAGAAATTATAAGCACAAGGAAGAACTTGAAAGTGAAAAAAAAAAGATTGTTACTTAGAGGAAGAAACTTGCGTTTCACTTGTGATTTTCCAACCTAGAGAGACTCCTATTTATACCAATGGAAGAAAAGCTAGCTCATTAATCAAGGAGTTAAACCATTCATTGATAAAGGAGTTAAAAACATGAAGGGACTTGAGTTACTTGAGTTACAACATATGAAGAGACTTCTATAAAATATTTTTCATTACTTCTATTCAATATTTTTCATTCAATTCTAACAATCCCCCACATGAATGAAAATTGGAAACTAAGACTTAAGAGGAAAGAGAGAGTAAAACGAATCAATCCTGCATAGAATAGGTAGCATTTAGCTTTGAACCTTTCCTTGTGAAACCTATCGGGAATTACTAGCAAACCAGTGGACCTGATACCTTAACTGTTTCGCCATTTGTGTAAACCAAGACAATAGATCTCACACAGGACCATTCTAGTCACAGCACAGTTCTTACTGTTGTGTTCGTTTTGGCCATGAACACGTCACCTGGTTTTGCAAGTGTTTTTTCAAGGATGTAGCCTTGCCAATCCTTATAGAAGCGGCCCCACTTCACACTCACATAGGTGACCTCTTAACTCAATTTTTCACAAAAACGCTTAATGGTCATTAAAAGCATATCTTAACCTGCATCTTCCAATCACTGTGAGCACCATAGGAATGAGCAAAAGGAGAACATTCTTAATGATTTACATAGATATACATGTTTTAGTTGTCCCTTTGAACCTAGATCCTGGGATCTCCATTCAGCTAGGTTGGGTTTCCACCATGATACCTTTCAATGTCATAGGCTGCAAGCCCATTCCTCTCGATGCTTTTACAACTAGCTCTTGAGTTAGCCCTTTGGTTAGCGGATCCGCAATATTATCCTTTGACTTCACGTAGTCCAGAGTGATAATACCTTGTGAGAGTAGTTGTCGAATGGTATTGTGTCGTCTTCGAATATGGCGAGACTTACCATTATACATATTGCTCTGTGCCCTGCTAATTGTTGATTGATTATCACAATAAACACAAATTGCAGGCACAGGCTTTGACCATCTTGGAATATCCTCAAAAAACTGGCGAAGCCACTCTACTTCTTCAGTTGCTTTGTCCAAAGCGATGAACTATGATTCCATTGTAGATCTTGCGATGCAAGTTT
>NW_019265877.1:245354-255370 GCF_002742605.1 Olea europaea var. sylvestris | reverse complement strand
TCGTGTTTGGACAGATTTCAAGTCACACACATCACTGTGGACTAGTCCCAATGGCTCGAAACTTCTTTCAATACTATGAAACGAAGACCTAGTAAGCTTAGATTCAATGCATGTTTCACATTTATGATTTGAATCAATTTGAAACCTAGGCAAGTAATTTAGTTTGCTTAGTCTACGTAAAGTATTGTAATTTATGTGACCTAATCTACCATGCCACAGATTAGGAGACTCAACCAAGTAAACAGAATGAGTTTTCTCATTACTCATAACAGTTGGGGTTACAGCAATTACATTCAATTTAAACAGGTCATCAGTCATATAGCCTTTCCCAACATAAACTCTTATTTTGGTAATCACCAGCTTATCCGCCTCAAAGACCATGCGGAACCCATTCTTGCTCAGAAGAGACCCAAAAACCAGATTCTTGCGAATCTCTGGCACGTACAACATATTAGTCAGAGTAAGCTCTTTGTTAGATGTCATCTTCCGGATCACCTTACCTTTACCAAGCACTTTAGAAGTTGCAGAGTTTTCCATGAACAACTTTTCACCATTTGTAACTGGTGCAAAAGTAGTGAGCATGCTCCTGTTGGAGCAGACATGGCAAGTGGCCCCAGTGTCCAGCCACCACTCCTTTGGGTTAGACCCCACCAGGTTAACCTCACTAATCACCGCCGTGAGGTTTAGCTCAGGCATTTCATCTGAGAGATGATCTCTCTCATTTCCAACCATATTAGCCTGAGGACGCTGCTTATTATCCCTCCGAGGTTGACGGCAGTCTGCTGATCGATGCCCAACTTTGTCACAATTGAAGCACTTTTCATTGAACTGGAACTTAGGTTTCTATCCTACCCCACCTGCAGGCTTCAACTGAGACCCTTTCGTAGCTTGTTTTTTATCTTTTCAATTTTCGTTACCCTGTTTGGCTTTAAAGGAGTGAATTTTCTTAGTACCAGAACTTTGGCCGTACTCTAATACATTAGCCTTCTCAGAGTAAGAATTTTCTAACTTACGTTCAGCCCGTTTGTTATCCTCCTCAATGCGCAGCTTGATAATTAAATCCTCGAAGGACATCTCTTTCCTCTTATGCTGTAAATAGCTTTTGAAAGCCTTAAGCCTTCCACTGAAGAGGTAGCTTGTGAATAGCAGCAGCCACCTGTTGAGATTCTAACATGGTCAGACCCTTAGCATGCATTTCTTGCAAAAGCACTTGATAATCCTGCACTTGGCTCACCACTGAACGTGAATCAACCATTTCGAAGTCCATACACCGATTGGCTAAGAATTTCTTAGATCCGACATCCTCGGTCTTGAATTTCTTTTATGAGGACTCCCAGAGCTCCTCCTTAGCAGACTTCTTTACCACATATACATGATACAGAGAATTCTGTAGGCCATCCAAGACATAGTTGCAGCACAAAAAATCAGCACTTTTTCAAGTGTCCCAAGCTACACCCCTATGCACATCAGTGTCGTTTTCAGCCACGATATGGACATCCTCAGTGAGGAAACGTGTAAGGCCCAACATAGTGAGATAGAAAACCATCTTATTCTGCCATGTTTTAAAATCAGTACCAGCAAACTTATCCGGTCGAATTGCACGATTCACCAGAAATGGAGCCGGAAACAATGGCAAAGGTGCCGAAACCGCAGCCCTAGGCACTGGCAAAGGTATTGTGCCAAACTGGATTGCCGAGGCCACAGCCGAAGGCAAAGTTAGGTTCACTCCAACATGGGAAATCCCGTCTCCAATTATCCCGTCAATGGGAGAAATGTCAGTCGTGGTCTCCATAGGGTTAACAATGGTCATTGCAGGATTTGGTACACCGGTACCAACAGTGTTGCTTCCGTTGTTCACATCGTTATTTCCATGTGACGCCATTGAACCGGAGCAAGCAACAAATAATTTAGAATAATTATAAGTTTGTAAAGTTGTATATAAATTCGAGATCAAGTTATCTGTTCAGAAAATAAAACTGCAGAGTTAAAGAACAGATTATTTTGTCAAATTATTAACAACTTAACAATCATTTAAAATGAATTAGAAATCATGCAGAAACCATGAACTGGAAAAATTGACAAAAACTAATGAACAGAATTTGATTTACTAAAGCCAATTTCGATTTAAGCTTGTAGGTAAATATTAGAGAATCAAATCAAACCGAAGGCCTGTGTATTCACAATTTCCTTAAATCGAATTCGCGGCCTCACCGGAGTGCAAGAGGTTTTGATCGGTGTTCGATTTCCAAGACACAATCGGTTGTCGATTCATGCTGCACTACATTAACCACCAGCGAATTAGCTGTGATATACTCTATCTCACAAAGAAATTATAAGCACAATGAAGAACTTGAAAGTGAGAAAAAGAAGATTGTTGCGTAAAGGAAGAAGCTTGCATTTCACTTGTGATTTTCCAACCTAGAGAGACTCCTATTTATACCAATGGAAGAAAAGCTAGCTCATTAATCAAGGAGTTAAAAACATGAAGGGACTTGAGTTACTTGAGTTACAACGTATGAAGAGACTTCTATTCAATATTTTTCATTCAATTCTAACATTACACTGATGGAATCGTCAGAAGCCTCGTGCTGGCAAGTTCTCTAATTCAATTCCTTTTTTCTGTAAGATGCAGTATGAATTTGTTGTTTGCCTATAATGCTATCTATTAATTCTTGAAAAAATCATTGGACATCTAGGTTTTGCTGGCAGCTAGGACAAAAACAACAGCTACAACAACGGAATGGGCACTCTCTCTTTTATTGAACAATCCAAAAGTCTTAAAAAAGGCCAAAACTGAAATTGTTAATCTCGTAGGTGATGAACGTCTGGTGGAGGAATTCGACATGATTAAACTACCTTACTTATGTTGTATTATAAATGAAACACTAAGAATGTATCCTCCGGCTCCTCTACTAGTACCTCATCAGTCCTCTGAGGAGTGTTTTGTAGAAGGATATCGCATACCTACAAACACAATGTTGCTAGTGAACTTGTGGCTATTCAGAATGATCCTATGATTTGGAAGGATCCCGGAAAATTTCAACCTGAAAGATTTGAAGACCTTACAGGAACAAGAGATGGATTCAAGTTCATACCATATGGTTTCGGGAGGAGAGGATGTCCCGGAGAGGCCCTCGCTTCCCGTATAATCGGACTGGCATTAGGATCAGTTATCCAATGCTTTGATTTGGAAAAAGTTGGTAAGGAAATGGTAGACGTGACTGAAGGAATTGGAGTATCTCTGTCCAAAGCTCAACCTTTAATGGCTATGTCCTGCCCTCGTCCCATAGCAACTAAGCTTTTTTCTCCTTAACTTGTGTTTTGTTGTTTTATTTTACTTTTTATTTCTTTAAGTGATAGTGTGTGTTGTGCTTGTTTGGAAGCGATAATGCCTAAGCAATCTAAGGGAATGGGGTGCTTATGATTTGGGTTTTTATTCTACCTTGATTGTTTGATCGTAATTAGTAAATTAAAAAATTATTATATCTTTATGAATGAACCGTTAGAGACCTTCAATGTATCTATTTCTTTGACTCGTATTGTGAAAGATAATCACCTTGATTATTCGATAATCATTTGTAACATTAGATAATGAAGCTGGAACATTCAAATTTATATCCCAAATTGGGGGTTGTAGGAGATGATGGACAGTGTTTGACGAAATCTCGTGTATTAAAATACAGAAATCGTTACAAATTGTATTTTGATAAATACAAGTGATGTTGACCTTCTTGTAATTGCAAAATTACAAAATCTTCTGATTAATGATCTAAATATTTGAAGACGAGAGGCCACGTGATTTGAATCCTAATATTCAAGAATTTGTTGAAAATTTGATTTATCGAGACTTGACTTGTTCGGAACTTGAACTTCGGGACTTAGACTTGGACTTAAATTTGATTTGATTAGAAGAAGACTTTGATCTCCTTGGACTTGGCATGACCTGTTTGATTCGAAAAAGATTTTAATTTTCTTGAGGTTCACCGGATTTGGATTTGAGAGGAATTCTTCCATTCTTTTGATCTTGGAATTTTTTCAGCACTTCGTGGCATTCTATACTTTTCTTCTTGCTTGCTTTCTGTGTCCCGTCTTATGGACAATTGGTCTTATTTATAGGAGAGGATTCAGGCTAATTTTAATAATTACTCAATTATATTTAATTAAAAGAGATAATTGAGTAATTATGGTTTTATTTATTTTGTTTGTTTATTTTATTTGTTTGTTTATTTATTTAAAATTTGGTAGGGGCCTTTAGGTTTTTACGAACTTTAGTAGACTTAAGATTTAATTGGGCTAATGATTTGAATTGACCCAATCCATTTTATTATTATTATTATTATTATTATTATTATTATTATTATTATTATTATTATTATTTATTTATTTATTTTAAGTTTACAAATGCCCCCCTCAAGATTTATTTATTTATTATGAAATAAATAAATTAATAAATCTTGATTTTCGATTTTATTTTTGATTTGTTCGATTTTTATTTTTATTTTTATTTGATTTGTTCTCAAACATCCCACTAATAAATTAATATAGATGAAAAATTTGAAAGTAAAATGTGAATTTGATGAAATGCTTATCCTTCAAATTTGAGAAATTTTTTTGTCGAATTTTGATTACTTATTTATTTATTTTATACGACCCATAACAAAATTTATTTAAATAGGCTTTTCATGTTTTATGGCAAATTGGGTTTAAGTGAAGTCTGTTACCCGCCTATGTATACGTAGGAATTATGAGACTTAGAAACAAATTGATTAAATTTTACAAGCAAAGGTAAAGAATTTTTTTTTTTCTTTTACTCCCCCCCTCTCTCTCTCTCTCTCTCTCTCTCCCTTTTTCACTCTTGGTTTCCGTCGTTGGAAACCAAAAAATAAAATTGGTCTCCGCCGGTGGAAATTGAAACCAAAACTAAACCAATTTGCTGGCAGAAACCAAAAGTAGGACTTTTGAATTTACTTTTTTTTTTCTCTCGTTTTCCGTTCCCCTTTTTTCTATTTTTTTTCTTATTTGTTTGTTGACTTTGAGGCGGAAATCAACCGAAACCAAACAAATTTGTTTATTTTGATTTTGACAAAAACTTTATTTGTTTTGGTTTTGATTTGACAGAAACCAAGTTGGCAGCTCCATTTTTTTATTATTATTTTAATTAACAATTGGATTTGAACTTGGAATTGGCTTTCTCGGTTTCTTCATCCCGTTGGTAGAAACCTTTGTAAACAATTTTTTTAAATGTTAGTTAGCTTTCTTGGTTTCCGAAAACAAAATTGTTTACCAAACAATTGTGGGCAGAAACCAAATTTTTGGTTTTTGCCAATTAATTTTTTTTTTTATATTAACCCGATTCCAATTGTTGGAATTGTTTTTGCCAAAAATGGCAGAAACTACCTTTTCAACAATTTTTTTTTTATTATTAACTCTTGATTTGATTTGATTTTTTTTTTTAACCAATTGTTGAAATCAACTGCAGAAACCTCATTTTCAATATATTTTTTTAGTTCTTGGTTTCTGAACCAATTTGGAATTGGAACTTTTCAACATATTTCTTTTTTTTTACCACATTTTTTGGGGTTGATTATTGTTATTATTATTGTCATTATTATTTTTTTTTTAACAAAGTCGAAACTAACATTTTTCATTTTTTTTATGCAGGGTTTCAATTCTTTGAAGGGAATCAATGATTTCAAGATTCAAGATTTTCTTCTAGTAGAGGTTAAATTTTTTATGTTGCAATTATTGTATGAGTTCAAGAAAAATATGCATATGACCAAACTTAAAATTGCAAACCTTCATACACATTGAGGACCAAAGACCGCCACTTTTCACCATTTAATGCACTTTTTGTTGAGGACCAAGGACCTGCTCCTTCCATCGTCCAAGGTACTTTGTGTTAAGGACTAAGGACTGGCTCCTTTGACCGTCCAAGGCACTTTGTGTTGAGGACCAAGGACTGGTTCCTTCAACTGTCCAAGTCACTTTGTATTGAGGACAAAGGACTGGCTCCTTCCATTGTCCAAGGCACTTTGTGTTAAGGACCAATGACTGGCTCCTTCAACTGTCCAAGACACTTTGTGTTTAGAACCAAGGACCTGTTCCTTCCATCATCCAAGGCACTTTGTGTTAAAGACCAAGGACTTGCTCCTTCGACCGTCCAACGTACTTCATGTTTAAGACCAAGGACCTATTTCTTCGACCGTCCAAGACACTTTATGTTAAGGACCAAGGATTTGCTCCTTCGACTATCCAAGGCATTTTGTGGTGAGGACCAAGGACCTATTCCTTCAACTGTCCAAGACACTTTGTGTTGAGGACCAAGGAACTATTCCTTTGACCGTCCAAGTCTGGCTCCTTCTATTGTCCAGGGCACTTTGTGTAAAGGACCAAGAACCTATTCATTCAACTGTCCAGGATACTTTGTGTTGAGGCTGCTTACATATTTGGGAGACTCATGATTTTAGACAATAAACCAATTTAAGAGATTTACTGGCCCCATTTTTTTTTTTCAGGCATGGCTCAAACAAATTCTAATAATAAAGTGTACTCTGACAAACACAAAATTGTTGAGTTTAAAAATTAAGGTAAAATTTATCTGCATTTCAAAGATACTGATGTAAAGTACCATGCCCAGACTGACGTACGGGGTGAACTTAAATTTAGTGTCCATAAGCCAACAACATATCCTTTCCCTGATTTTCTGGAGCTGTTTTCGGAGTTGCATATGTCCACCATTAGTGAATGTCACGAGAGTTTGGATACTGGCAAGTCCAACCGCTCTAGCAGTCACCTTCTCTTTTTGTGTCTTCTGACTCATCATTCCCAGAGCATGGAGTGCATCCCAAAGGCTGTAATTTGTGAAAGGATTGACAATAGAGAAATACGATGGAGAAGTGCACTGGTTAGTCGAGGAGTGATTTCTTTTCTTCCAAAATTTTGGGAGTGGTCTTTATGGGTCCAAAAACTTCTACTCAAGAGAAATTTTACCAAGTTAGCTTTTGTGGTCTGTTCTGCTACAGAAGATTACCATTGTCCAAACTCTATTTATAGAACTCTTCGTGAGGTTTGGTGTCCAGAGACCAATACCTTTGTGACTGCCAATGTTGAAATTGACATTTCTCTTTGGGACATCCGCTAGATAAGTAGACTTTCGATCATGGGTCATTACTATGAAGAAGTAGTTCCAAGCCTTTCAGAGTTGACGGAACATCTTCCCAAGTCTTGTCTATACCTCTGTAATGTTTTCACATTGATTGCTCGTGCAAATGAATCTTACAGGGTTACTCACGAACAATGGATTAATTTTTGGTTTCATGAGAATGGTTGTGTCCAGAATCCTCGACAACACAAAAATTATAAGAATGCTATGAATTCAAATCCATTCAAGAGGTGTCAACAAAGAGTATCGAAGGAAATACTGAGGCCCATGGTGGCAAACAAGCCGAGAGACATTACTTGTAGGGATCAACGTCATTGGAGCAATTTGACAGTATCTATGTATGTGGAAGAAGAAGAGAAATTAGAGATAGCAGCCTATCTCTCCCTATAGCTTTGTCGCTTCGTTCTTCCATCTGGGGATGAAAGTATGAGAGTTGGGACCTTTAAAGCGTCTTCTAGGATGGCAGGTGGATACACTTATAGCCTGGTCCCACCCATATTAGTGAGCATTTAGAGTAGACTTATACGAACATCAAACTATCAGACAAACCCAAACCTTGACTTAATTTCACATTCATTTCCTAGACATTTTCTTTATGCTTGGGCGGCAACTTATTTTGTCTGATGTATTTATGCTCATGTGGATAAGAGTTATTCTCGCCCTATAATTTGAAGATATGCTGGCACTCTGAGTGCTTTTCAGTCTTGGGAGAAAAATGTTGTTGATTGTCGAAAATTTATCCATGGAGCGATGAACACCAGTGACTTTTGCTGGAATCCATTACCCTCACCGTCTCATCCTGATGTACGTGTGGATGACCAACAGAGGTATGCAGATACTTCAGAATTGATGATGAGCATTCGATCTGGATTTGTTTTTTATCGTCGAGGAAATTCACTATCATTCTTGAGGCGTATAATTCTCACAGGTTTGTGAGACAGTTTGGCTTTAGACAGAAACTTCCCGGTTCACCAAGAAAGTTGAATATTTCCTCACTGTAGGTGACATGTATCGGGTTTGGTTGTCCTTAACTCGAACAAAAAGTGGGTCTGTATTTCATATTCCAAAGTATGTGAGGGATATACTTCAAAACGTTGGTGTTGAATACCAGGCTTGGTGGAATGGCGAAGTGTTATCACTCTTGACCAAAGTCCAGGTGCAAGTCTTATATTATTGTGAAAGCCGTGACTTTGTTCTTGGCCCGACTCCGAACAGGATTTTAGCTAAGGGTTAAACCCTCCAAATTTTGCTCTTGAAGAGGCTTCTCGAAAGAGGGATCCAAACCAGTAAAATGAAAGAGGTATTAAGAGAATCAAAATTATGGTTCCATCGGCAAAGATTGCTGCCACCTCTGAGCCTGCTGATAAGGTGCCAGAAGCACTTTTGATTCTAGATCACAGTAGTCCTAGAGATCAGGCATCACAAGCACTGAGAAAGACTTTGACTCTAGAAGATTAAAGTTCTAGAGATCAAGTATAGTTCTTTTTTTTTATCGTAATGTTTGTATTTGATTTCTGTCACAATCTTCAATTTTAGGCTCCTCTTTCTCGATTATACAAAATCAAACGATCAGTAGAACCGAGGCCACTTCAAGCTACTTCGAATCTTTCAAAAGGTGAAGTTGGAGCTTCTCATAGTAACATCAGCCTCCCGAACACACCATCAGATGGTGAATTTTTAGACATGTAACCTAGGACATGAAATGCAGGTATGTTCCTTGTTTTTGTTTGCTGCACCTTTTTTTTTTTTTTGAAATCATATTTCACTTTTGTAGGTTTTTCGAGCATTCCTGAAGAACTAAATTTCTCCATGAATCCAAACTTTTTGCAAGATCAGATTGGCGAGAATGACGGGCGAATCGATGCACTTCAAGGAATATATGGTATTCATGATTCTCATGATCCTCCTTGCAAATATTCGGGCACCATCAATGGAAGTACTTCGATGCTTATCATGGACAATTTTAATGCTGAAGATGAAGTGAATTCAGGGATTGTAAGAGCTAATATTTCAGAGATCAATTAAGGAGTCTCTGTCGTTCCATCTTCATCGGCTTTAGTTAGTATCCCGCCTTCACAGACAAATAATTATCGGGCTACACCAATCTATTCTTTTATGTATGGTCCTCCGCCTGGGATTACCCATGATTTTCCTTATGTGAAGGCTGCTTTGTAAGAAGCCATGACTAATTACCTTCAAAAGTGTTTTAACAATGTCTTGAAGTATGGATTCTCCAACATTCGATCTTTATGGGATGAAAATAATTTAATTCTTCAAGATGTAATTACCAACACATTCCACGTAGACCAGTGCCTTTGATGAAGCGCATGGATATGTTTCTGAAAGGAGTCGACTCTTACTTATCTGAAAGAAAGCAACACTTGGATTGTCCAACCGTTGAAGAAAAGGTTGAGCAGTTGAAACGTTTGAACATTCAGCTGGGAGTAAAGGATTCTACGTGTTCTTTGTTGAGAGGCAAAATTAGTCAGCTAACCTTTGAGCCAAATAGACTCCGTGATGAACTTCAAGCCCAAGAGGAAGAGAAAAGGATTATTAGAATCAAGAAAGCAGCATTGGAAGAAGTATAGACAAGAGGTGTCGCTAGCATAGCATCCATTGACCAGAAAATGAAGACACTTGAAGATAGTTTCCTACGAGTGATCAATGGCGAGTGATCCTAACGAAGTCAAGAATTTCTAATCTTTTTTGAGACTATATTGTATGAATTTTGACTTGCTATTTTTTATTTGGATGAACTTTTCTTTTTCATGTTTCTTGTATTTTTTTATTTTTTTTTACTACAAAATCTAGTAAACAAATTGAATGAATTTATTAGTTGTAATTGAACTTGAAT
>NW_019265877.1:234615-237744 GCF_002742605.1 Olea europaea var. sylvestris | reverse complement strand
GTCCTGAAACTTGTGCATTATTTGTCGACTAATGAATCATGATACGGCCGGCATGTGATCATTTCGACGAATACCAACTTCGCAGGTATGTTATCGTGCATACTTACGAACTACGAAGAACTCATTCGTGTCCATCTTTGTCACTCGCAAGTGCCAATGACAATTGTCATCAACGCAGATAATTGTATATGTCGACTTGTTTAATTTTTTCACTTTAAACTCAAAGTTGTATTTCAAAGCTATCCGATGAAAATATTTCTACAAATCTTTCTTTGTTTCGAATAGTTGCTCTACATACAAATCTCCATCTTCAGGAACTAAATGCAAACAATTAGAGGACCATGTACTCGTTCCAACCTGTGAGCTCCCATGGCTTATGTCTCCGACGGGATAACGCAATCAAATCATAATTTGTAAATTCATTTTAATTTTCATTGTCTCCAACTGTCGAGGGATTATGTGCGTAACAGTGAGGTCATGGTGAGAAGCAACTGTCTCAGGAATAGGCAAATTATCCTCACGAACAATCTCCACCATGTTCCAAAAATCATTCATATTACGATATCCTCTATTGGAATCTTCATGTTCACCCTCGGGGTTATTCTTCTCTACTAAAGTTACGCAAATAGGAGTCATGCGATTCCGGTTCTATTCAATTTAAATTTTCATTTCAACTTCAGAAGTAACTATTATAGGCGGAATTGAAATGGACGCATGCTTGTTGAATAGAAATCTCAATTCCATGTCGTACTGAGAGGGATCGACGATGAGCATGTTCCGTAATTCATGATACGTTTTTGTATATGATGTACTAAAACTTATCATAATTACAGTAGCACCACGTCTTTCGCTTGTCCATTTTCATACCCAACTTTAATTTTCATTCATTTCAAATTTACCAAAGTAGCAAATTAGAATTGCAGCCGATCCTATATCTAGTCTGTTTCCAGATGACCCAGATCCAGCCGTCTGGATCTAGCTTGCCGTTTGGCGATGTCGGTGATGAGCCTACTGTCGAGACTTATTCAGATGAATTTTTTTCGATTTTGCTTAAAAAAATTTTAGATCTGTCTAAGATTGTAGAAATTTATTTGCCTATATGAAAATAAGTTTTAACGATTAAAAAAAGAGCAATTATCAAATTTAACCAATCAAAACAATTGGTAGATGACACAAGAATGTAGTCCATATTTCGTAAGACCTTGTCATGCTCTTCATCATCATTGATCACATGAAATTTGATATAAATAGTTGGTTGGTGATTAGTCATTTAGACATTATCATTACAGAGTTAGTCAATTTTGTTCATACTAGTCACATGTGAACGTGCATCTTGAAATACTTTATAAGTACCGTAAAAGTAAGTGTACATGAACTTGAAAAATTAATTCGCACATTTTTAACCTTATTTATTTACTTATTCATTATTATTATTATTATTATTATTATTTTATTTTTATTTTTATGAAGTAGTAGTCTATAATGTTGGAATATTGGTATCTAAGTTTTTGACTGAGCCAATGGGGTTCTTAGAATTATTTAGATGAACTCTACTTTTTAGCATTTGAAATTGAACCGTACTCAATAATATTTATTGGAATTATGGAAAACATAATAATAATAATAATAATAATAATAATAATAATAATAATAATAATAATAATNGTGATAGCATATAATGTCTCAACTTTTTAGCTGCAAAGATTAATGCAAGGCACATTTTTTCAATAGGTGAATACTTCATTTCAACGCCTACCAGTGTCCGGCTTAAGTAATAGAGTGCATTCTCTTTTCCTTCATCGTTGACTTGGACAAGAAGTGCTCCTAAAGAATATTCTTGTGCTGCAACATAAAGAGTCAGTGGCTTTTCTGGGATTGGAGCTGTGAGTACCGGTGGACGTGACAAATATTGCTTAATGCTTTGGAAAGCATTTTGACAAGCGTCATCACACTCAAATGGTACATTTTTCTTCACCAATTTGTTAAATGGATGACATCGTCCGGCCAGGTTAGAGATAAATCTTCGAATGTATGCAAGCTTTCCTTGAAGTCTTTTTAACTCACGTATATTTCTTGGCTCTGGCATGTTGATTATAGCATCAATTTTTGACTGATCTATTTTAATGCCCCGGTGTCAAATGATGAAGCCGAGAAATTTTCCAGAGGTGACACCAAATGCACATTTCAACGGATTCATCTTCAGTTGATGTCTTCGAAGTTTTTTGAAAACATCCCGTAAATCTTGTAAATGATCGTCACATCTTTTGGTCTTGACAACAAGATCGTCTACATAACATTTCACGTTCTTATGCAGCATGTCATCGAAAATCTTCTGCATTGCCCTCTGGTAGGTTGCCCCCACATTTTTCAATCCAAAAGGCATAACTTTGTAACAATATATGCCTTTAGGGGTACGAAATGATTTGAGCTCCTCGTCTTTTGGGTTCATTTGTATCTGGTTGTATCCGAAGAATCCGTCCACGAAACATAAGACTTCATATTCAGTAGTTGCATCTACCATCAACTCTGTTATCGAAAGTGGAAAATCATCTTTCGGACACGCTTGATTCAAATCTCGAAAGTCAACTCAAATTCTTAATGCCCGTTCTTCTTTTTAGCAGGGACAATATTCGCGATCCATGTTGGGTATTTCACTTCGCGTATGAATCTAGCTTCAATATGTTTGTTAACTTCCACTTCAATTTTAGGGATTAGTTCTGGTCGAAATCTTCTTTGAGGTTGTTTGATTGGTCGAACTCCATGTCTTACTGCGAGATGATGTACTGCAACCTTAGGGTCTAACCCCGACATCTCCTTGTAAGACCACGCAAACACGTCTTTGTATTTCTGAAGCAAGCTAATGTACTCGGATTCTTCTTTTTTACTGAGGAAGGCACTTACAAATACTGGTTTCGGGTCTTCTTCGATCCCCAAGTTCAATTGTTTTAAATCATTCACAGTAGCTTGCCCACCTTCTTCAAATGTAGGTGGGGCTGGTTCATGTTCATCTGTTGTGACAGAACTTTCGGACTCGGAGTCTGAATCAGGAGCTTCTTCAAAGGCTATGTGATTGGCAGAAACTTCTTCCTCGTCTTCATTACCCTTTAGGGATGAGTGAAGTTTTTGATG
>NW_019265877.1:224354-226015 GCF_002742605.1 Olea europaea var. sylvestris | reverse complement strand
CCATAGCCTATCCAATTCAAGTACAAATGTAATGACACAAGATCCAATATCAAAGAAGAATGATATTTGCAATCGATCACTATCGCAGTCGTCTTATGTGGTTTATATATGATAATTAGTGATTTAATGCATACTGTGAAGAGCATTACTCAATATCAAATTACTATTAATTTCTTGATAAAAGCTTATTAATGTCACATTATAAATTTTGTCTGTAATAGCTCGGAATATTTCCAACTCACCAATCCTAAGGATAGGTTAATTAATAAATTCTTACAAGTACTTTAATGTACCTTTTACGTTCTCGACTGCTACAGTTGGGTCAAAATTCAATTAGAATAATAACTAAATCTTAATCCACTTAAAATATTAACTAATATTAATCTTTTTTAGTAATTACTGATTAAACAAAGACAGTTAATAACAATATTGTTGTTTTTTAATCTTCCCACAGAGTCATACACACATATTGATGCGCCTTCTACGAGTCTTTGTTGAACCTATAGTTTAAATTGGTCATTCTTTAAACTTTTATTTATTTGGTAAGTAATAAAAATTCCACTTAATTTTGAAAAAATATAAATTTTATAAAATTAGCAAAGTTAATATTTACCAATAATGAGCATTTATTACGGTAAGAAAAAAGTTTGTGCATAGTAAACAAACGTTTCAAAAGTTCGTTGAAATCTCCACCAACATAGAGCTTGTTTGGTACAGATTTTAAATTAATTAAAATCAATTTTTTGATCGTTATTTCATTATTAAAGCCGTCGTTTTTGAATTCTTCTCTCATAAATAGGGCCTACTTTATCTCCAACGGTCAAAAATTAAATTAACCAGATCCATACCAATCAAGGACATACTATAATATTAAGTCTCGACTTTTACTATTTATATTCGTAGCTTTTTCAAAAGAATTTATCATATATGTACTTGTCGACCATATTTAGTCCTTGCTTTATTCTTATTTTTTGCAAAATAAATTTTTTCGCTTTCTTATTTTTTATCACACATTTTTCAATAAAATAATATTAGACGAAATTCATAACAATTCTTTATTTTTTAACTACATATTCTCCATTAATCTACTATTTCAAAATGCATTCCAACCCCAAAAAAATGAGGACCAAACATGCCCTAGTTATTGAAACTTTATGAAACTTTAAATTTTATAAAACTAAAAACTTTAGAACTTGAAAACATAAATTCGCTTATTGCGAAGATCATTTTCAACAAGACGAGTCTAAAAATTCTTTTGTAAAAACTTTTTAAAGTCAATGCCTTCATTTCGAGTAGAATTATTTATAATAAGATGAGCTTTATATCTCTCCTCACTACACTTCGAATCTCTCTTGATTTTAAATATCCATTTACAACAAATGGATCTCGTATCTTCAAGCAATGAGATGAATACTCAAACGTTATTGTTGCTCATGAACTTTATCTCTTTATTTATAACATCAATCCACTTTTGAGAATTATTTCTTTGAATTGCATGATAAAATTGATGATCAGATCTTCCTCCACCAATACAATATTATCCTTATTTTCTTGGAAAAAGACTATAAAATTATTTGAATTGCCTTTCTTTTCTTTGTTTTAGTTAATTTTCTTAATGGCATTTGTTCTCGAGATTGTTGAGTTTGTCCTTCTGAAACAAT
>NW_019265877.1:210132-218666 GCF_002742605.1 Olea europaea var. sylvestris | reverse complement strand
ATTGCCTTTCTTTTCTTTGTTTTAGTTAATTTTCTTAATGGCATTTGTTCTCGAGATTGTTGAGTTTGTCCTTCTGAAACAATCTTTTGATTGTGTATGAAAGATTTTGTAATATTGTCCAAAATTGCTTCTTGAACAAGACGAGAGCAAGAATTTGTCCTTATTCCTGATCATTGTCAATTGCAACAAAGATATATATACGTATTTTTCTTCAAAGACAAAATCTTTAACCTTAAAACCGTATTTCTACTCACAAATTGTACATCCTCAAGGAATCGAATATTTTTCATTTCAAAAACTGACCAAATAGTGAGATCTTTAAAATTTGTAACCCTTAACAGTTGCTTTACTTGGAACTTTATTGAGAATTTAAGCTACAGTCTTTAGTGTTCCAACCTATAGAGTAACTATTATAGTGTAGGACAATTTCACATTCCTCTATGAATTTTAGCAAAAGGCTTTGGATATTGTTCTCCTGATCTCTCATATTTGTCATAGTATTCACCACCACGACCATATAAGACGTATTTTATTATTTTGCTGAATTGATTTTCAACCCTAGCCTTTTAAGCCTTGAACATGTCTAGTGATTAGAATTTTTCATGAATGAGATATAGGTAGCCATAGTTAGAAAATTCGTCTACGAACATAATAAATAACTTTTGACCATTCAAAGAAGTCAAAGGAAATGATCCACAGATATCCATATGAGTTAGTTCTAAGACGTCCGAAGTTTCATCTCCTTATGTTTGTTAGTTTTCCCTCAATGTATTAATATAAACACTTGAGTTTGAAAAATTAGGGGAATCAAGAATTCCTTCTAACACAAGATTTTTGACTCTTTTTTTAGAGATATGACCTACTCGCTTATATTAAAACGAAGTGGAATTCTCATTGGTTACTTTATATTTAATACCATGTGAATTCACGTGCAAATTTTTTTTTATAAGAAACAACCGTATTAAACAGATATAGGTTATCATAAGCTGATAAAGAACTGGTACCTACAATATTTGAATTAAGAAAAAGACTAAGCTAACTATCTATAACTTAACAAAAGTAACCGAATTTGTTCAATGTAAAATCAAAGACCAAATTTCGTCCAAACAGATGATACCGCAAATGTCTCTTTAAAATTCAAATAATAACCAATCTTTAATAATACTCTAATAGTCCTTATAGCCTTAATTTTAAATAATTAGCCATCGCCCCACATAAAATGAATCTTTTAACATCAATTGGCTTTAGATTGTTTAGGCAATCCCGTATAGAAACACTTATTTAAATAGTGACACCGAAATTTATCAACAAAGTGTGTCGAGATACTGAAACTAAATTAACCTCAGAATAGACCAAAATGAGAAGTATACTTGACTTTATACGACAAGCGGGATATTTAGTACAATCTCTCTTCATGCATTCTAGATTTTCCCAAAGGTAACAGCTAGGGTTGTAAGCGGTCCGATTTTATTGATTTTTGACAGATTTTCAAACCAAATCGTTTTAAACCGGTTTGAGAAAAATCCAAACTTAAACTAAACCATTTTGAATGGTTTGAAAAAAAACTCAAACCTAAACCTAACGGTTTGGTCCGATTTTAAACCGCCGGTTTCATCATATATTTTTTTGCCCGTCTATTTTTATGTTATTAATTCATTGAATTCAATATATGCTTATATCTTACTAACAATAAATCTAAAACAAACAATACCTCCGTTTGAACCAAATTTTTGGAACAAAAAAATGAAATTTTGGACTATTATTCCACAAGTCCAGTCGCCTTTGTTGACCTGCCGTTTCATGTGTGGAACCCAGCCTCCTCTCCAATGGTCACTTTTCTCGTTATGATGATATGAAAAATATGGCTCAAACAGGGGGCTAAATATATCTATTATAAATTTAAATACCAATTAAATCAAAGTGAAATTACAATAAACTAAACACATTATTTTTTTTCTTTTTTTCACCTTTTTTTAGCTAATGACGATATATTAACGTTACAATACAAGTCTATTAAACTAGATATAAGACCCAAAAAATATAATGATGTCCAATAAGATCTCTTGATCATCATATTTGAAAAAAAGAATACTGATTAGACAAAGAGAATAACCAACCACAATAATAAGACAATTGCTTATAATAACTAAACATAACAATTACAAAAGTTTACATTTGTATGATGTTACGACTCGCATTTAATTTCAGATTCTTACCTTAGTTTGCTCCAAAAAAATTATTGATGAAACTTTATTCATAGCAAATATTATTACCAAAGGTCTCTTTGTCTTCAATTTGGTATAATGGACTTCAATTCAATTTTGAAGAGGCGTGCAAAATTTGAAAAAGAAGTGTGTGGTACCGGTGACTCAAGATTGTGTTGGATGTCGGCTGGAGTTCATCTAAATTCTAAAAAGGAAAATGACTTTTGATAGATTATGTTAGTCTTGAGATTATTAGATATATTTGAGGATTAATGGATAATAATAATAATAATAATAATAATAATAATAATAATAATAACAATAATAATAATAATAATAATAATATATCTATATTAGAAAATTAGAAATTGACAAAAATATCCACAATTGACAAAACTATTGAATTTTACATATCTGGATGAATTTTCAAAAAAAAAATCATTTTTTCATTTTTTTCATTTTTATATATTTTTTCGCCGGTCCGATTTGGTTTTAAACTGCAATTAAAATTCTCAAACTAAACCAAACCATTTTGACTGGTTTGGTTTGAGTCAAAACCATTTCGTTGATCGGGTCCACGTGGCACCAAATTGACGGTCTCTAAGATACAGTTTCGGTTCGATTTTCTGGTTTGACGGTTTTTGCTTACAGCCCTAACAGTTAGATGTTTTATCCTTTTCGGGCGTTTGCTTCTTTTTCTTTTTTTTTTAAACTAAAAAGGATGCAACTTTCTTAGTCTTTAACTTGTCCTTAGGTATTTGTCAAGTGAGTACTTTCAGTTCTTTCTTACTTTAGACTTTATTCTTCTTGCACATAATATGAAATGAGTTCATTAAAAGTCCATTTCAAACTTTATTGTTGTTGGTTTTGAAGCAAGATGAGACACATACATGATGTATTCACATATATTTTCTTTAGCCTTATACTTCAATGAAACAAAGTTTTCCAGAAGCGTACTAGTTTTAACCTTACCGGTTTTTCGCAAAGCGTTTTGGAATATTTCTTTAAGAAATTCATTGGCAACTCTTACTATACACAGCCCTTGAATGTTGCTGAAATTTTATGCTTCACGATCATAAGACTTGTGCAGTCTGAACGATCCCACTTATTTGAGTCCCGTTTTATTAGCAGAACTCTTATCTGTAAGGGTAGAGGATTGTTCAGTCCTTAATGCAGGGTCTAGATCCATGCCACCAAGAACGATACAAACGTTCTCTTTCCAATCCTTAAATTTTGGTTCAAGCACATGAATTGAATTGATGTTGATAGTTGTTGCATAAGTAAATGGATTAACCGAATAGAGAACCTAAACCTAATTAACATATATTGGACAATCAATAATTTCAAATAATGGTGCACCCTATCACCAGAGACCGAGCACAACATTGATATTTATCTTTGAACAAAAATATCAATTTGTAAATAGTACTTTTGGTGTAGTAATCAAATATTGACAATAAATTCAATCAAACATCGAGTCTATCTTTGGACTAACTCAATGTTCACATAATGAAAAGCTTTACGATTGTCACATATTTATTACCATAGGCATGCAAATAATTTTGCCAAATATTGACATTTTTTTGGGCCAGAGAATATCCACATCCACACAACCTTCTTAATATTCTGAAATAATTAATTTAGGCAAGAGATGTTACTTTGATAACTTGTTGCATCAACTAATCAATCTTAGAAAATTAGTAATCTAAAATAAATATCAAGTACCAAGATTTGAAATTGATTGCCCATATATATTTGTGTTTGTGCGTGCGTGTGCATGAAAATTGGTGATGTAACAAGTCATGCAGAGCTAGTCATCTTGTCTTACGGTAGCCCCTGGGCGTCGTAGCACCCAGAAGCAACGCTTGAACGCTGGGATTGTTGTTTTGAACAAGAATTTTCAGAAGAAAAAAAATTCGAAATTTTGAATTTTAGGATTAAAATTCATATTCTAAATTGGAAAATCCAAATTATAAATTTCAACCTTAAAACTCTATCTTGATAATAAAAAAAAATTGAAATTCAAAATTTAAGGCTGAAATTCATATTCCAAATTAAAAGACTCCAAAACTCATTATAGAATTCCAACCACAAAATTATTCCTTTAATTCTAATGGTTTAACATGGAATTTACTCTATTGCCACTTGTTAAAACTTCATGAAACTTTATAAAACTAGATATTTTAGAAATTGTAAACCTAAAGTCCTTTATTGCCAAGATCATCCACGTCAAATTATCAAGAAAAATTAATAATGCGGAACATCCCTTAATTCTTCGGGAATGACTCTATAATACTTGATCTTGAATCTTGAATACCCTCATCTTCATTCTTGGTTGTGGATGGCCTGTGTAACGCCTCGAACTCTTTTTCATTATTATTGTTATTTTTAAATAAAAATGAGCTCAAGGTGCTACCAAAACTTTTCTCTATCTAATTTAAGCGGAAATATATCGAAAATATTCGATTTCAAATTATTAAACAACATAATAAATATCATGCATAAATATTAACACAAAGATATTCTTTATATAAATTGATGATTGTCTTTTCTAGAAATTTTATTTGACGACCACATTAGCATCGCTCCGTCAATCTTTCACGCATTCTCACGACCCGTTCTTATTTGAAATTATTGTAAGAGTGAGTATTTTGAAAACACTCAGTAAGAATACGTGCACATCCTTTTTCACATGATATAAATATAAAAATAGCATAACATACCAACATTTTTTAGGAATTTTTTAAGAATCCCCATATCCCGTAGGATTTAATTTCTTTTCTTTGACCTGATGGTCTATCCCAAAATATTTAACTTCTTCTTTTTGACCTAACGGTCTATCCCGAAGGATTTAACATAGCATTCGACCCGAAGGCCTTAAAGTGTCTCATGCCAAAATTTACATATATATCAAGGAATAAGAATTTACCACTTGCACCATGTATTCTTACCCCAATTTGATATCCAAGAATTTACTTGAAACTGACTTTGTGGAAAGATATAAATATTATACTCTATTAAATTCTAAAAATATTAGTGGTGTGGAGTGTACAATATACTATTGTTGTAGAATATAATTTTCATCTTAAATACACCTATTTATATATTCTACACACGTAACTTACGTAACATCAAAAGGCATTTCACGTTAATGGAAGAATAATGGAGTTAAACCACCATAAGTGGACGTTTATGATTACGGTTACAAATTGAAAAGCCACCTGATCATTAATTGAAGATTAATGTAATTAAACAACTAAAATTTAATTGAAAATCAATTAAAGTGAACGTGATGGTTACGGTTATAAATTTGAAAGGAGACCTCCACGTTTAATTAGAGTTAATGTCATGGTAATGAATGTATTATAAATTTCTAAATCAATTAAAGTGGATGACATTACGTAACCATACAATGAAACTATTCATTTGGTTATTATTTTATATTATATATGTATTAATATAATTTTTTAGAATGATAATTTCTTTCTATTAGAATAACTCGGGCATAACTAGCTCGAAATTACTTTTTCTTAAGCTCAAATTATATTGTTTAACACGAGCTACAAAACGAGTATAATATCAGTATATTTTCATCAACTTTAAAAATACTTAAATATTCTATTCAAATAATTTTCTAAAAGTGCTCGTAACTCGTAAGCAAATAAATTATTTATACGAATACGCGAGTCGAATCTACCACTTCAACTTTGGACTTTTAATATAATGACAAATCTTCACATTTTCATTTGCTAAATAATAAGTTCAGGTTTACATAGTAAAAAAATGTGGGGCGTTACATCCCTTCTCCCTTAAATTAATTTCGTACTCGAAATTATCTTATTTAATCGAAAAGCTCTCGATACGTGACTTCTATTTCTCTTCTTTCTAGTGACTTGATAAGTTCTATCCATGTATATCACATAAACATTCAATTATGCTCTATCTTTATAAATCAACTTATGCATTCTGCTCTTGTAATTTTAAATAAAATGACTAACCATCGTATCTTTATGTACAAAAATAATAACTTGTGTAATACATTTCTTTCCAACATTATAAGCATTTCATCGTATCAAGCTTAAATGATTAATAAATCATGCTTGAAACTAAGCTTAAACATAACATTTTGTTCATACCTTGGGTTCATCGAACGGTAGTAGATTGACGAGCGCTAATACCATGGGTCTGGATCTTACTTCAATACTCGTTTAATAAAAATCTCATGATGTATAAAATAAAATAAAATAGCAAGTAGACACTTATTGGCAGGTAACTAATAAAATATTAATAATCATTTCCTTTAAAACTATGAAACCGTAATCCATGCTCGTAACAAAGTGCAACGGTGTTCATGCTAATACCATCATTTTTTTTAGCAAGAATTTACTCAATATAAAAGTCTTTCGATGTCCTGGCATATTGTCAGTTTACTTCATTTAAATGTGAATGGCTGTCATATTAACTACTTTAAGTTGGCAACAGAGGCATACTTTACTAATGATAAACACAAATGACAGGAAAGAAATTGAACGAATGATGACTTTAACATATAAATCACTGCCACATTGGTTAAACACAAACCATTAATTAATTAGTGTATGTAAGTTTGGTAAATTGTTCAATAATGATGCAGAATCTTTTATCTTCGTTGGTCTTATTATCGAATTTTATATCGACGGTAGAATAGCATAAAAACTCTAGACCAATTGACCAAACCAATAGCCAAAATATTGAGCAAGGAAAGGAAAATTATTCAGAATCCAACTGCAGAAACCCTTGGCTTCGTTGACGTAGAAAAAAAATCAACAAAAGTTTTCCTCGTCTTTTTCGAAAATCTACTAACTATTGGTTCTAAAAAATAAAATGGTAGCATCATTTTTTTAACACACATACCACTATGTCTTCAAAATAAATTAAATTATCATTCTAAGGAAAAAATTATACACATAAATCGCATAACAAGATTAAAAAAAATATATACTATTTTTTCTAAATAAATGACAAGTCTACAGAATGGTATTAGAGCACGAGTTTAGCCGATTCTGTAGACTTGTCATTTATTTAGAAAAAAATAGTATATATTTTTTTTAATCTTGTTATGTGATTAATGTGTATAATTTTTTCCTTAGAATGATAATTTATTTTATTTTGAAGACATAGTGGTTTGTGTGTTAAAAAAATGATGCTGCCATTTTATTTTTTTAGAACCAATAGTTAGTAAATTTTCGTAAAAGACGAGAAAAACTTTTGTTGATTTTTTTTTCTGCGTCAACGAAGCCAAGGGTTTCTGCAGTTGGATTCTGAATAATTTTCCTTTCCTTTCTCAATATTTTGGCTATTGGTTTGGTCAATTGGTCTACAGTTTTTATGCTATTCTGTCGTCGATATAAAATTCGATAATAAGACCAACGAAGATAAAAGATTCTGCAGCATTATTGAACAATTTACCAAATTTACATGCACTAATTAATTAATGGTTTGTGTTTAACCAATGTGGCAGTGATTTATATGTTAAAGTCATCATTCATTCAATTTCTATCCTGTCATTTGCGTTTATCATCAGTAAAGTATGCCTAGATCCATGGAAGCATGCCTCTGTTGCCAACTTAAAGTAGTTAATATGACAGCCATTCACGTTTAAATGAAGTAAACTGACAATATGCCAGGACATCGAAAGACTTTTATATTGAGTAAATTCTTGCTAAAAAAAATGATGGTATTAGCATGAACACCGTTGCACTTTGTTACAAGCATGGATTACGGTTTCATAGTTTTAAAGGAAATGATTATTAATATTTTATTAGTTACCTGCCAATAAGTGTCTACTTGCTATTTTATTTTATTTTATACATCATGAGATTTTTATTAAACGAGTATTGAAGTAAGATCCAGACCCATAGTATTAGCGCTCGTCAATCTACTACCGTTCGATGAACCCAAGGTATGAACAAAATGTTATGTTTAAGCTTAGTTTCAAGCATGATTTATTAATCATTTAAGCTTGATACGATGAAATGCTTATAATGTTGGAAAGAAATGTATTACACAAGTTATTATTTTTGTACATAAAGATACGATGGTTAGTCATTTTATTTAAAATTACAAGAGCAGAATGCATAAGTTGATTTATAAAGATAGAGCATAATTGAATGTTTATGTGATATACATGGATAGAACTTATCAAGTCACTAGAAAGAAGAGAAATAGAAGTCACGTATCGAGAGCTTTTCGATTAAATAAGATAATTTCGAGGACGAAATTAATTTAAGGGAGAAAAGATGTAACACCCCGCATTTTTTTACTATGTGAACCTGAACTTATTATTTAGCA
>NW_019265877.1:209120-209784 GCF_002742605.1 Olea europaea var. sylvestris | reverse complement strand
TGGTTTAACTCCATTATTCTTCCATTAACGTGAAATGCCTTTTGATGTTACGTAAGTTACGTGTGTGAAATATATAAATAGGTGTATTTAAAATGAAAATTATATTCTACAACAATAGTATATTGTACACTCCACACTACTAATATTTTTAGAATTTAATAGAGTATAATATTTATATCTTTTCACAAAGTCAGTTTCAAGTAAATTCTTGGATATCAAATTTGGGGTAAGAATACATCGTGCAAAGTGGCAAATTCTTATTTCTTGATATTTGTATAATTTTTGGCATGTGGTAAATTCTTATTCCTTGATATGTATGTAAATTCTGGCATGAGATACTATGAGACCTTCAGGTCGAATGCTATGTTAAATTCTTTGGGATTGACAGTCAGGTCAAAGAAAAGAAGTTAAATCCTACGGGATGGACTGTTTGGTCAAAGATGTTAAATCCTACAGGATATGGGGATTCTTAAGAAATTCCTTGAGCTCTAAATCAAAGAAATTACGGTATATTATGCCATATTATGTTTATATCATGTGAATAAGAATGTGCACGCATTCTTACTGAGTGTTTTTCAAAATACTCACTCTTATAATATTTCAGATAAGAACGGGTCGTGAGGACGCGTGGAAGATTGACGGAGCGATGCTTATGTGGTCATCA
>NW_019265877.1:199317-200433 GCF_002742605.1 Olea europaea var. sylvestris | reverse complement strand
TTGTTCTTTCATAAGAAGAGACATAGGCAATACCAATGTTTGCCCCTGCTTCTTTATGAGAAGCAATATTAGCAAAAGGACCATCACCCTGATTAGACCCATTTCTTTGATTTTAGCCTTTCTAAAACAATCTTTGATAAGGTGTCCAAGTTTGCCACAATAGTAGCACTTTCTATTCTTATCATATCCTTTAGTATTTTTCTTATCTTTTGCCCTATTATTACCCCATTTTTTCTTCTGAAAATTCTTGCTTCTATTAGCCTGACTAAAATTACTAACGCCTTTAGACTTAGTCTTAGGGTTAGGTAGAGAAGTTTCAACACTAAGTGTTTCTTTATGTTCTGATCTTAACTCAAGTTCCCTATTCTTTAGGGAATTATGAATTATATCAACAGTTAGATCAGCCTTACCATATTCTAAGGCATTCCTTATATCCTTATATCTATCACCCAATGCATTAAGTAGACAAACTACCTTTTGATCACTTGAGATTTTCTCACCACAGTTTATAAGGTCTTGTGTGATCTTATTGAACCTATCCATGTTTTCTTCTAAGTCAACACTAGGGTCAAACTTATGGCTGAAAAATTGTTTCCATAGAAAACACTTATTTGGTAGGGTTTTAATCAGATATTGTTTCTCTAGGGCTTCCCACAATTCAGCTGCAGTATCAGTATCATCTAGCTTCCTAATCACAGAATCAGATAAGTGGAAAAATAAGGTACTCCATGCCAATTCATCTTGTTCAGTTCTCCTAGCTTCACTTAAGATTTCAGGCCAAAACTCATCAATAGATTTCACACATTTTAATTGCATTAAAAGTGCTTTTATTTTCTGACGCCAGAGACTAAAATCTCCTTTGCCATCCCACATAGAAACATTAACTTTGGTGGCCATAGTGTGCAGGAGTGTAACAATTATTCTTAAGAATTTCAGAGTCAAGATAAAAAGTATCACACAGATCAATTTATTTTATACATGGACTCAAGATTTGAAAGAAAACAACAGTATATAACAGATTGATAATCTCACATATGTTTGTACTCAATAAGCAATGTGAATTCAATACATGTAGTTTACGTATACAGTTATCACTTCACAATATGAGACAAAATC
>NW_019265877.1:155405-199300 GCF_002742605.1 Olea europaea var. sylvestris | reverse complement strand
AAGAATTTTTGGATCATTAACAACTTTTATATCTTTTGTTTTCTTCTTCAAAACATGTTAGGCTAAATGAATCTAGTGCTAGGATTGCGATGAATCATATATCGTGAAATTTTTATTCTTTTGACATTCAATCACCTTTTCAATTATTGAACGGTTTTCACGGAATTATTTTCTTTATAATTATGTGCACAATGATTGTATGAATATTGTGGCTTATTTTATCTTTGAAAGATGGAAATAAGTTAGACATAGTGTTAATTGTCGTAGAGTCCAATGGGAGGATAGAAATATATCGTTATACTTTACATAATTTTTAAATATTCATAAATCTTTAATTAATTCTTGATTCTTGTATGTTCGCATTCTTCATAAAATATAGTTACATCACATGTGAGAATATATTTAATTTTACTCGAGATAGATTATTAAAAATTTTGGGAATATTGATCCTCATAATTGAATCTGTTGGTCCCAGATTAGTATTTTTGTGACTCGGTTGACAATTAACAGTAAAAAAATTAAAAATAATTTGCAAGAAATTAAGAACACAGCAATTTTCGACCCTAAGGCCTCGAGGTTTGGCTAACGCCTACTCCCCATTGAGCATCCCTAAGGATTTAGCTCGAATCCACTAAGAAAGCCCTTAAAATGGGCAAGAATGTTACAGATCTGAACTACAAAGGTTCGACACAAAGAACCTCTCAAACTCCGATCTCTCTTTACAAAACACTTACAAAGAATACACTACACTCAGTACACCATAATCTCACAAAGAGATTACATAGATCATCCAGAAGATGAAATTTACAGAGAAAATTTCAGAGAAAAACACGAAAAATACGAGAGGAATACAAAATAATACGATCTACCCTAACCCTAGAATGAAAAGTCTATTTAAATGGAATACAATTAATCAGTTGATCCAACAGTCCAAATTACACTAAGGGTGTGTTTGATTGCATTTATTTTTCATGGAAAATATCAATTTTCCACCCAAATTCCTACTTGGAGTGTTTGATTGCTATTTTTTTTCCATGGAAAACATTTTCCAACTTTTGAAAATATGCCTAATTTTCCTTGGGTAGAGGTGGTCTTTATTTTCCACAAAAGATGGAAAATATTTTCTTTTCTCGATAATATTTTCCATGTCAATCAAACACACTCTAAGTGTCAGCCATCCATTTAAAATGCACCAATGCTAAAAAATAAAACATGCTTTCAACCATTTTAGAATCTTCATTTAATTGGATCAAAAGACCCGGTTTACTTGGACCGGCAAAACTGGACTATAAGTAATAAGTGGAAAAATGTAGCAACCCATTTACAACGATGAAAACTCTTCTACTGAGGTCCAGTCAGTGTCAGTCAATTTCGGAGCGGAGAAGTTAGAAGTTATAACATATCCCGGGTTCCTGCTTCCTACCCATAGTTAGCATGTATCTCCCCGGGTCATGCTTTAAATGAATCATATTACACCCAAAAGTGCCGGAAAATTAGACTATTTTAAGACATTAATTCCAAAAGAAGTTGGGCTTGATTTTGCTCTTTCACAAAGAATCGACAACTCTTTAACAAAAGTAATATTTGTTCAAATAATGAGTCCAAATCATTACCACTACACTCGATGTATGCATGTAACATGACAGGAGGACTAGTATGAAGAGTTCACGTTGTACTTGTTCCTTGACCAATTGTACCTTTAGTAAACGAGTCAATAAATTGTTGGTTTAGGGCTCACGCAAATGTTGTAACAGCCCACTAAATGGAGTAGCTAATACATCTGCTGTAATCAATATTTCTTTTTTTCCTAAATACATTTTTATCATAGTCCATTCATAGTTATTCTATTCAAAATTGGACAGCCAACTGAAGTTCCGACCTACGTGAAGGCATAAAAATTAGAGTACCATCTCTAAAGACTCGATGAAATGAATGTCTACGAAATGAAGACAGAAGCAAGCAGAAAAATTACCTTTAATGGCTTTGGAAATATTTTGTTGAACCAAATACCTCTCATCTTTTGTTGTCATGTTTAAAGATTTCCAAATTAAAACTGTGAGTTGTCATTTTTACGAGTTAATTAATTGTACAATCACACATTCACGCTACACATGGGCATAGTCTCTTCAAATGGCTTTGGTTAATCGAACTACAATCAGAGCTTCTCAATCACTGCCTGCTATATTTTCGTATCCATTACTTTGACCAACGAAAAAAGATGACAACTCAATTGGCAAATCTTCATGTCACCTTTTTCGTTAATCAAATTAACCAAGAGAGATACAGCGGTAAAATAGTAACAAAGTCTAAAGTTACCGACATCTAATGACCAACACAAAACATCACTAAAAAGTAACAAAAAATGTACTTAACCCGCTATCTTTAACTCCCAATTGTCAGTCCTCTCGTGAGAAAATGGTTGAATATATCCAACGAATAAAATATTTATTTTTCTCTATTACCATTTCACTAATTCTTCTCGCTTGCATGATTTTGTTACACCATTTGAAGGAAAATGGTGCAATAACCAAGCACGGGGCAGTGCCTTTAATTTAGCAAACTTGATATACACTTGATAAGTTTAATCTCAAACGCAAGTATGATACATGAAAATGATTCATTGTCAAATCCCAAAACTTCGCTTTGTAATGAGCTAAAGGCATTGAGTCTAAAAAGAAAGAGAAAAAACCCACCTCACTTCAATGATTGTAACGGCCAGGCAATCCGGAAAGATGCTTACTCAATGCTCTGTCCCTTCTCAAATGATTTCTTCCTCGGCCCCTCCCTCTAACCCTAGCATTTCCACGGCCTCCTCGTCCTCCAACCTCGTCAGTATCTGCTCCGTCATCTTGTTCCTCATTTGACTGCGCAAGCCTCTGAACTGCACCTAAAGGAATATTGCCACCTTGTCCAAGCCCGTGGATAAGTTCTTTTTGTGCTTGATTAACCAAAGCAGCTTCGTTGTAGTTAGCTGCAGCCACAGAACCTTCGACTTTGTAACTGTAGTTCTTACCATCCTTGACATAAAATTGTGGCTTCTTGCTACGTGCATTCCACTTTGAATTGGCAGCATTCGAAGTAGAGCTTCCACCATCAGCATCCGATGTTCTTCCCCTCTCTGAGTCCACTCTGTCCATAAGTGAATCATTGTCACCAATTCCAGAATCGCCAACACTCAGACCCAAATCATCAAAAGAGTCGTCATACTCGTCTTCATACTCAAGTTGTGATGCCAAAGCTGCTGTTTTTGCCAATTCCTTTCCATTTTTAGAGTTCAGGGTCTCAGAATCAGGTATGTTGTCCGTGCGTTTCCTAATGAACCTCCCAACTGACGATGACGATGAAGTTGAAGGGACTCTACTTTGATAGTTTGCAACTCCTGGTTCCACAATTTTGGGCAGATCCCCTGCAGACTCCACTAGTTTCCCCTTCCCCTTGTCATACTTACTCAAGGGTGGGGCAGATTTGGAAGGTGGAATTTTTTCCATTGATATGTCGAGAGACAGTAATTCTTCATGGAGTGTTCCCTCCAATATCCTCTGAATCACTTCTTCCATGTCCTGGTTATAGGCTTCAAGACAAGCGGCTAAGAAACCTTTACCATAATCGGGAAAGAGATCCTTTATTTGACTGATTTTTGACTCCATAATTGCAGTGTCTTCATCAGCCTGCATCCCATTTCTTGTATTTAGCAATGGAACAGAGCTCTTCTCCTTGGTATTAGTTCCCAGTGGATGCTTCATAATCCCAGAAAGAAACTGGAACTGTTCATTATCTATTGATATCCAACCTTCACAAGAAATCATAACATCAATTAATCTGAAATTGATTGACAAAAGCATTAGTAGAATGTGCTAAATAACAAAGAAATGGTGTCACCTCTCATTTCCAAGATACAAGATCATTTACTTACACATCGAGAATCATCATCAACCAATCATATACATGAAATGTCCAAGATGTCCTTTGCTGTTTCGTAATTTGCTGATGACAGTATTATATATATAAGGAATCTATGATAGAGATAAAATTTTGAGGAAAATTTTGGTAATAAAATATTTTCTGGTTAAGCTGTTAGATGACTATATGGAAAGTAAATTTAGTTGCAGAATGAATGAGGTTTGAAGAGGATGTGATATATGGAATTACATGAAAACCAGAAAGTGCTATAGGGATTCAATGAGATTATTAAGAAGTCTATAAAATTAAAAGGCAAGTTCTACATAACTGTTATTCTAGCAACGATGAATGCAGCGATTGTTGGATTTTACCAAAAAATAAAAAAATAACAAAAAAATTGTGCATAACATGAATCTAGTGGAAAATGAGGATTAAGATGGAAGCGTGTCAAAACTAGAATAGATAAAATATGAAATGAGAATGTAAGCTAATAAATGAAGGTGATATTACCAATTGACAGTAAATTAAGGTAAATGATAACTTAGGTGCTTGGGATGTGTTACATAGACCTAGAGAAGCACTACTCATCTGATTGTTGAATATCCTTTACCTGACATCTAAGTTCCTCAATGCGATGGTCGAAGAGTATATCAAAGAGAAATTAACTTGGCCTTGCATGATTGCAAGGGATTTAATTTAGCCCATGTTTGGTCCCCATTTTCTAAAATTCATTTTCAACCACATTCTCCCAATAATATAATTATGCACGTGGATCCACAACTTTTCCAACTTTCTAACCACACATTCTCCAAAATATTCACTTTTCACAAAAACTATTCTTTAAAACTCAATTTTTTATAAACTCATTTTTTACCACACGTCTCCCAATAAAATAATTTTGCCTGTTTGAACCCCATTCTTTAATTCTTTTAAACTCATTTTTGACCACACAAAGTCTCCCAATAAAATAATTTTGCACATGGACTCATAACTTCCTTACTTATTATCGTGATCTTCAAAATAATCATTTGTCAAAACATCTACAGCAAACAAACCCTTTAAAAAAGAACCCAAAAATATGTGGTTGAAAATGAATTCAAGAAAGAATGAGTTTTAAAGAAGCGGGCTCAAACAGGGGCTATATGTTAATTCTATGTCGGATCTCAGATGCACTAGAGCTGATTTGTTAGTTTCAAATAGCATTTTTCCTTCAACTCTCATGACCGAAGATCTTCTAAAGGAAACAGAAGAAAGATAAAGGCATTTAAACACAAGAATATTATACAAATCAGTGAACGGTCACTAATGTTTCAATGCATAGTAGTAAATCTCTTGGACAAAATACTTGAGCAAGCAACGAGATTATGCATAGCAAAAGTATTTGCAGCAGGATATCTTGAAATACAGCATAAGACAGTAATTATCACATGTAATTGTAGAAATTAACCATGAATGTATATCGTCATGTCTAAACACATTGTACATAGAATATCGAATATAGATTTTTCAGTCACCTACTCACGCATTAGATCAATTGATTCAAAGTTGCTCATTAGTCTGCTGCTCAGAAATTCATTGACGAACTCAAAACAAGCAAGTTTTCCACAAGACAAAATTAAAAGCAGAAAATTCCAACTGAAGAAATAAAAAACATATTTTGCATAGAAAATTTTACCTGTATTTTGCAATAATTCAATTCTGCTCATTATCATGTGATTTTTCTCAATGTTTTGAAGAAATGTCCCCCCTCCAGTTTGTCTACCGGATACATGTGAGTAGTTTGCACTGAGATCTCTTAATGACTGTATTAGAATGTCGGCCCTTGTGGCAGGGTCGTCCACATTTGCGGGAAACATCTTCATGGAAACTGGAAAAGAACAACTCCCTTGAAATACATCGTCACTTAGATAGCAGTAGTTCAGTATTTTCCAACCAAAATTAGCTATCCTTCTTGATAACATATTCAGACTGATAAAAACACTTGAGAGCATATCACTCAATGTTTCCCGATTTCCATCCTCTACTACATATATAATATTGAAACCCCTCCATAAAGAAGGTAGCAGTGAGTCATGTAACCTTGCAAGGGTAGTAAGCAATTCCTCATTCCCAAAGCTGCAAAAACAACAAATCCTGATGAAATACAATAAAGCAAAGCAAATGCAGTTAAAGGAAATACGACAGTCTCCCAACAGGAATGCCTTTGGAACACACTAATGCACCACACCAAAAAAAAAAGAAAAAAAGAAAAAGAGAGAACCTCTTCCACTTTCAGAAAGGGGGAAAACTGTAGGTCCAGGAAGAAAAACAATGAACAGAAATGTAACAATTTCGACAGGCATAAACCTCTTAAACCATTTGTAACCTAAATGTTGAAGCAAATGGATTCATGCGATTCAGTTCAGGTAAACTCTTGCTTCACAATATTCTATCACGTAAAAGTAAGTTAAAGACTATAATACAAATAGTATTGGAACTTAAAAAGTGTAATATGCAGCCATCATCAGTATTTATTTCTTGTGTCATTTTTTAATTAATACAAAATGTAAACTATAATGGGAAACTTCATTAGGAGTTGACTCAGGATGAAATGTGAACATGAGGAGAAAAGGCACACTTTCCCAATTCTTACTTTTTTTTTCCGCGGGGGGGGGGGCACCATCCTGTTCAGTTTAGGTTCTCCCATCATTGGAACATACCCGTTCAATACAGATATTCTTCACATGGAACTAATTACTGAACCAGAACTAATAAGTTCTAGTTAGGTCCTAAAACAGGAGAAATTGTCTTCTTTCTGTGTGATGAATAGGGTTTTGTGCGATTTAGTATTGAACTTCATTCTGTGTGGCTGGTGCAATGCACCAAGCAAGAAAAAAGAAAATGAACAGAACCAGTCTGGTGTTCAGATCTCTGGTTTACACCTGGAGGATGTTTTAATAACCAAACCCCGCTTTTTCTTCATTGGAACCGAATTGGCTAGTTCAGTCTGAGTGGATCCATTGCCCATCCCTAATTTTTACAAAAATGATAAACAACTTTCTCCAAACATATTAAGGAAATTTTTAAATTTCCAGTAGCAAGTTCGATACCTCATTTCAACTGGAGAAGCGAAGAAGACAGCTGCAGGTTTGTATGCAGTAACAAAAGAATCCATTGATACAACTGCATCATTTACGAAGTCCATAACCTGTAATGATTAAAATTGAGGACAAATGAAAACAGAAATAAATAGAAATAAACTAAAACATCCATGAAACACATCTAAAACACACCAGAAATAAATAATGCGACAAATTTCAATGGTCAAGATAGTCATAATATAAATCTATCTTCCAGTGTGTCAAAGAAGCCAAACTTAGTTTAGTTAAAAAATTCAATGAATATTTTGGAGAAACTCTCTTCCTTTGTGGAAAGATTTTCATAATATATTGGAGTAAAAGAAACGTACTTCCATATCAGCATGAAAGATACAAGATTTTCTCTTGAAGGAAATTTTTTTTTCCCTTTTTTGGGGGGAGGGTGGATGATACTATCAAACAGTTGCCAAATAAACTGACAAATACCTCCAGATAGTCAGAATGAAGGTGACTTGATCCTAGGTCATGCCCACCACCAGAGCTAAGTAAAACCTGCCCATAAACCACAAATAAATATTTATGTCCATACAGTTCAGAAATCCTTGGGCAGTAGCTCAATATTCTGCATAAAATTTGAGACTGCATAATGATTTAAATTACTGAAAATTCTCCAGTTCCATAATAGACTTAAGCAACTTTCAGTCACTCAAACATGCAAAACCAAGATATAACAGCAGTCACTTCTAGGACTCTCAAGGTATAAGTACTCTACCTTGAAATTGTACATCCAAATGAAACGAGTAATTGTTGTTTTACATTTCTATCATTTTCTAAATATCCAACATTATATTAAACTTATCCGCAAGAACGTCATTAAACAAATTATGCATTATACAAAGAAATCTAGCTAAAATAGTCCTGAGAATACTAATATACCAAGTTGTTGCTCAAAACCTGATATTCTAAATTATCCCTCAATTCATTTGGGACACAAATGTGCCACGGTACTCTCTTCAAATAAAGAAAAATACTTGAGCTATCCAGCAAAGAATGTTCTGACTGATTCTGTTTAGGTATTATGACATTGCATTTCCTACATAAATTAGCTTGGAACTCCAGATGGTAGAGAGGAAGAAATGATCAATGCGGTTGGTTCAACACTATTCTTAGACAAGCTCTAACAATATAATTAGCAGGAGGAATATTGTTTCAGCTCAAGATTACCTACTGTTTGAACACAAGCGATGATGCTGAATATTTTAACTTTTTGATAGTTCACTAAAAGGATTGGGAGTTTTCTGTTAAAATTTCTGGTCAACTAGAATTAGACGAGTTAAAGATAGGTTTTAGGCACAATGTTGCTGTCAATTGCATATGAAGCAGGAGGCTTAGACCGTTCCAAAATGACAGTAAAAAAATCTATGGGAAGGATTTCGATCCTGCAAAAATGCAGATTCCAAGCAAGAGGTCAAAAGCAATATATTGAGATGGATTCAAATGGAAAATGGCTGCTTCCTACAACTACATCTAATACGTAGACAGCCAATGGATTTGAATATGCGATGTGTGAAGCTAATGTCTAAGACAAGGTTGCTCTTGTCCCCTACCAACACATACATTTATTTCTAAATTGTAAGTGAGCTTGTATGGGATGTGATTTCATAGGCATTAGCTATTTACCTTATTTGTGTTTTTGAATTGATATTATATACTTTGCATACATCGCCCTTAGGCATGTGCTTTCCTCAGGTGCAAATAAATTCTCATCAAAACATGAATAAAATGACATCTTTAGAAGCTGTCATTCAGTTATGCGTTCAAAATATAATCTAACAAGCAACAGCAGAATGAGCATTGAAACAAGAACTACAAGATCCAAAATTATTTCTGTAAAATCTCAAAGTAGAATTGAAAGAAAGAAGATTACTACACCTCCAAAGATGAGCTGCATCGCTGATACATCGTCTGGACAACATTTAAGAAATGAGATGCTACTACGGGCAAATCATCTTGGATACTGGGTTGTGCTTTCATTGCATTCATCACCTGGAAAATAGGTAACAGAATAAGAGAGAGGTGCAGATCAGCAGTAGTGCTAGTGGCAAAGGAAATATTATGACTCTGAGTGGTTAAAGTACATTATTTCCTAATTAAAAGGACAATCTTCTTTTGGAATGAGCTTCCAGTAGGATCTATTTTTCCACCTTTGATATCACCTATTAACCATACAAAGTAAAGAAAGAGTTTGAATTGCTTGTCTTATCTAGGTGATTCCACATGAGCAAAATATTGCCTTAATTGTATATGCAATTGGATTGGCTCATGCTATCTTCAATACGTATTTTGACCTTAATGCAAGGCATTGAAAGCCAATATCAACTTGAGGAAAAAATTTATTAGGGTAGTTAAAAACCAAGAGGTATAATTTGACCAAAGTCACAGCTTCCGGACCATGTCAGAAGCAAAGAGGTATATAGGATGAACTAACTAAAGCAGATAGTTCTCGATGTATAATATATTTAAGGGAAAAAAAAATACCAAAAAGCCCTTAAAAAATTGTCCACCCTATTAACACGTAAATGGGTAACTTATGAACAACCAAAACATAACAAATTGAGATTCTTCATGCCTCCAAGGCTAACCATTAGATCAAGGTGACAACGTGAGGAAAAGACTGATCCCTGTTTTAAATGGAATTGCTGTCTTCCTTTTTTGGGATGTTTAAAAATATTGGTTGCTCTCCCAATCAGAATATTTGACATTTATTCCCAAAATACCTTCATTAAAACTATGACGTGAGTAATAAAAATTCAATCAGAAGTGTTCCTTCCAAGTTCACGGATTCTACAATAAAATTCTTGGGAAATAGCATTCCCCTGCTCTGACGCCAAAGAAAAACAGGCATGCTCCCACCACCAATATGCTGCTAGACTGTCCCCAACACAATGTTGCAACCACCATCCCCCATTTCCGACAATGTCAATGTGCAACCACCACAACCACCCTGCCTTTTTGAAAATGACTACATGATGGGGCATATGACTTGACGGCAATAGAAACTTGTACGGCTAGACAAAACTCCCTAACCAAATCAGATCGAATCGAGCGATTCTTCTTAAGTTAAATACCAAACGAATATCTGAATCGAGAACTGACAGGTTCGGTTCGGTTCGGTTCTCGATTCTAGATTAAGAACCGAAAAACCAAATCTCTCTAATTTTTTTAATTAATTTATTTTAAATAAACTAAATTATTTTATTTTTTCTAAATAAAATTACTAACTAGATAGTTTAGCGCAAACCCAAAAATATGATTTTCCTATTTCTAATTTTTAATTCAAAGCCAAACTTAATCAAATTGATCTAAATTTATCCAAATTTATTACTCTACCGTAGTGCTTTTTCTATCGTTCTGAAGAAATCGAATTAAAACTCAACAACGCCTCTCTTAATTATTATGAGCTCGCTATCTTCCTCTTCCTGTGATTTTAACAATCGAATTTATGAAAAATTCAGCAAAGAGAGATACAAAAGACACATAAGAGTGCACTACGTTATTTTGTAACAGCTATTATTGAGCATATCATTAGTTGAATTAATGTAGTTTTGTAAATATTAAAAAATTTAATTATAGTACGAAACTGAGAATTGAACTGAACCAAATAGAACCGAACCCAAACGGTTCCGTAATTAAATTTGGACCCGACATTTCTACTTACTAAATAGCCAAAAATTTTGGATCTGATTCGGTTCTTGTTAGAATCGGACCAGACCAGATCATGTGCAACCCTAGAAACTTGCAAAGATACAAACTTATTTTAGGAAGGAGACATATTGAATAAATTGTGATTTATTCAATAGAATTCTCTCCTAGCATGAGGTAATTTCCATTTTGTTAGTTCAGTGGCCTTCCTCATTTACTTGAATTTTAAGCACAAGTAAGAAAATAGGTTTCAAAATTTCCAAACTTTAGAATTGATTATAGATATTATCGAAACTTGCCCCTCCTAGTCTTTTCTCGGTCTATCTCTCTCGCTCTCTCCTTTTCTCCATCACTACTCGAATGTGTGTTTGAAGTTTGTGTTGCTCTTTTAACAGATTTGACAACCTGTTGATGCCGGCAAAAAGGTGGTAAGATCCCACCTCCCCCTCTTATGCTGATTTCATTTTTTTCTGTTTCAATGGTGGTGCAAGGAGATTTTGACAGCTTTTAGAGGCTGTATTAGCTGCAAATTTGCAAGTAGAAAATTCGAGGGTTTTGCGGGACCTGGCGGTATTATTGATCATTTTGGATATTGTAAGAGGAGATGGAGGTGTCAATAGTAGCATTCAAAGGCATGAAGAGTTACAATTTTGGTACATGGACTGCTCATAAGATTATTTGAGTTTTAAGTTTTCAGGTTTTTAGGGCTTCTGTAGGAAATTTATATGAGTAAATAATATAGTATGACCACTGACAACAATTGTTTTAAAAAAGTTGTCCAAGGTTTACAGTTTAAGACACACCTCACATGAGGCTTTCGTTAAAAGCTTTGAAGCTTACACAGACTTAGTGTAAGCCTTAAGCCAAGCTTCAGGAAGACAGGTGTGCTCATTCGTCTTTTCCTTTTTGGTCTTTTTATTATCAGCCTTGGGCCCAAAGATTTTTGGCTGTTTTTTTTATAGCGTAGAACATTATACACATTTTTTTCCTTTTATTTGGCTTTACAAGGAATGGGATTGAGAAAAGGCAGAGAAAGGATAACGCACCATTGCAAATAGATGACGAGAAAAAAAGATAAATGATATAATTGATATTGAAGTTACTGCTAATAGGAAAGGCAGGAGGAGCCCGGGTTATTACAAAAATAAATAAGCTGCTAGCCACTTTGATTGCATATACATACCAATATTTTAGTCAGATCCTCATTTTCATGACCATAGATGGCACATATATCCAACAATTTTGGCAAATCAAGTAACTTCTTGTCCTGCAGAAGGGCTACAAATAAAATCGATAAATAAAGTGTACCGATAGAACCGTTGAGATATAGCCCTTGTTTGACAGCCACTTTTTGGGAAGAGTGAGTTTTTTAATAGTAAATTTTTGGAGAATGTAGGGTTAAAAAGTAAGAAAAAAAATTTGGATTTACGTGAAGAATATTTTATTGTGAGAATGTGTGGTCGAAAATGATTATGAGAAAAGAAGAGAAAGAATGGTTGTCAAACAGGGGCATAATGTGCGTAGAAGACTGCATATTCTTGAAAATTTTGCAATTAGATATGTGTCATTTATGACTGGTCACGGATGGAAAGAAAAACAGATTTTAGCAAAAAGGAGATTGACGAAAAGGTGAAAAACCACACACACCTTCATGATCCTTTGGACTGAGAGCATCAGCAGCCTTAGCCCCAGGATCCCGATTGGAAGATCTGCATCAATGAATTTCCAATCCATTAGTGAGCCCAAAGGTCAAATCCTATACGAAAATAATCTAAGAAACCAATAAGCTATTATAGTCACTTACATTCGGTACAAAACCATGAAGACACGCTGACATAGCTCAAACTCACAAACAATCACTCCAGCAGCTATTCCTCTTGCTCCGCGATACGGGAAATCATACCATCTACTTCTAAATTTCAGAAAGCTTTCAAGGAAATCATGCAATGATACATCACTAGCCACTGAGAGAAGGGAAACAAATCAATATGATAGAACGGTTAATTCTAACCAACCGAACAGCGCAAAATTAAGAATAAATTTGTTGCTCTAGAACAATTTGCCATGTTTGGTAGAGATTATTTAAAACTCATTGTCAACCACAGATTCTCCCAATAGAATAATTTTGCATGTGGATTCATAATTTTTGCCTACATTTTAACCATACATTCTCCCAAAAAAATAATAAATAAATAAATCTATACTAAAAAATCTACACGAAAGAGGCCCTTTATGACTCTTTGAATGTTAATCATTATTCATAACTCAAATAACAAAACTTATCCTCTGGCAAATGTATCATAATACATTATAACCGTATTCTAGAGCTTCCCACAAGCATAAACACTTTATAAACCCTTTCCAAAGCTTTCTGCCAACATAAACTAACGTTGAACTGCTTAAATTTTCCATTATGTGGCCGGTCATGCAAAGGAACAATACCAAGTTTGCATACAAAAAGATCACTTTGACGAGTAGGCGCATAAAAATTCTATTCAATTGAAATAATCACTTTATTTCTTAAAGAAAATAATAATCGAAGTACCAGCTTCAGAACCTATATGACAGAACTTTTATATATCTAATTGTCAATAATAGATGTACCGTAACTCATAACAAGAATTGATATTTAAAAAATAAAAAATTTAGAGAAAAACCACCTTCCTTCCAGAACTCCCTGGGGCTCAATTTCAGCAACCTGGACAATTCCCTATTCAACAGGTCCACGACTCGCTGTGACTCCAAAGGATCCAAGGCACCCTCATCAGCGCCAAGCCCCGTGGCCACGGCCTCATCCTGAGGCAAGTAATTTACGAAATGGCCAGCGAGGGGGGTTTTATTGTTCGGAACCCAGTCACCGTTCTCTCCCATCCTCATCCGGCCCATCGACGCCGTCACAGAATTAAAGCCACTTCCACCTCCACCGCCGCTACTTCCAAGGGTGGTTGTCGGGCGGACAGAGGCGGCACGGAGGGAATTTGAGAGGGTTTCTTGCTGACTAGAATTTTGTGGGTCTCTCTTTGGGACGAATTTCTTCCGGGGTTTTGCAGAATTCCTATAATTTTGTCCCTCATTCCTGTTCGACATTTTTTTTTTTTTTTTTTTTTTTTTTTTTTTTTTTTCTTTTTGAAAAAAATATATTTTTTTTTTAAAAAAAATAAAGATTTTTTTTTTCTGGTATTGTTACTTCATGTTCTTGGGGTCGGAAATGTTAAATTTTTAGACATTTTTTCTACGAAAATGCTACTTGTGTCATTTGGTTTACTATCTAATTTACATATACAATCACATCATGATTTAACTTTATGTTGTGTTCAAAATAATATGATATTTTGCCACCAATGTAGTCTATAAATCAAGAGGTAAACTAGATGATACAAGTAGCATAATTCTTTTTTTGATGACATTGTTAGCGTAAAAATTTATTTGAGCGTCCATGGTAAAAGTTGGGTATGAATTTGAAGATGACTTTTAAAAAAAAAATGTGGTTGGCAAGTTTTGAACCGTGGTGCAATTGATCGTTGACATTACATCAATGCATATCTTTCGTGTTAAATGCATTTGATTAGGCTAAGAAATACTTCAGTACCATTATATATGTAGAAAGAGGTGAACCAGGAATAATATGAAATCAAGATGATTGTGCAGTTTTATTTGTCCAAACTGTCATGCTTTAATGAAATAAGTGGTATGATTAGCATTGCTATAATAACCAAATCAGCATGTAACTCAACAAAGAAAATTGGAAAATGTTAGCTAGCACAATTGAAAATTTTCAATGTCTATCATTGACCTTACATTTAACATGTTGAATGCATTTGATCGGAGTAACAAATACTTTACTACCGTAGCATGATACTCGTGGAATCCCGTGTGAATCAACAAGGACCACCTTGTAAGGCTAAATGCTCTTGGGTGATCAATATGTTTCTTGTATTCGTCTCGTATGCGCTTCAGGACAATGACCCCCATCTTGTCCCAACCCCTTTTATTCGATTAGACTGATAATCTCCGTCCAATTTGGGATGGATCGTGCAAGTATTGAGTTGAACGAGTTTTTTGTCATTCCTAATTTCAAGTACTACGTAGGAAACATTAACTAACAACTTTTTGAAGATCTACCCAAGTAGTTTCTCAAACCAGAATTTAGATATCCAATTTGGACTTTGGACCCAAGCAGCCCAATGACAACCCAAAACTAATGACCCAATCTGGTATAACTACATTTTGGTTTAGCCCATCCATCTCTCTTACTCTTGGGAAGATTTAGTCGAAATGTTAACGTGACAAACTAACGATAAAACATTTGCAGAATTAAATTTCACAATAAAATGCTACGTTCACGATATAGAAATAAAATATATCTTAATGCTTATAGTATTATTATCATAATGTTTTCCTTTTTCTTTTTTTCCGTAATGCATGTCTTTTAATGCTGTATATCATCATTTTCGATTACTTGCAAAGTATTTTTTTTTAAATAAATAATTCATATTTCTTAAAATATGTCATAAAATTCACAAACCCGAAAACGTTCACCACTACTGATACTTCAATTTGTTGCAGTAATGGATTTGTGTGTTCAATTATTATGAGTGTTGACTCCAAAATATGTTGTCAACAGATACCGGACCCATCCGTACATACGTAAGCCTAGTTCAACACGCTAAAACATGTGGACGGTCTGGAACGGGCAGATTAAAGGCGTGGGAGCGGCTCAAAGGCATCGGACGACAACGTTCGAAATCCGGCAAGACATTTATATAACAATTGTACAATAATTACCAATTGCGATTTGTAGAATGTGTATGTAAACTCGTATGCATTACAAGAGAGTAAAAGAGAGAGTGTTTGTTCTTGAATTAAATCTTGCATTAGCTTTACATGGGATGCATGGGGGTATTTATAATAACACAAGTTGAATCGTGGCCCTCGGTTGGGAGTAGACGTGGCCTCATCTTGTTAGTGTACATGTCAAATTCTAAGCATCACGTTTGACTACCTAACCTGCTATATATTTATTTATTGACAGAATCGTCGCTATGCTTGACAAGACAAGACACTTGTATTCTATGATGGGTGTCCCATCAATCATTTAAAGATGATTCATGTGTAAGACTGGATCTCTGGGGAGGAGTGATGCCAAAGGTGTTCTGGAGTAGGTGTTCATGAGTTCGTCTTTGGCATTTGGGCTTCGGTGTGGACCACCTCGACCATTCAGCAGTTGAGCCGCTTCACAAGTGTTTCTAGACGTCACGTGTTTTGGAGTTTAGCTTCGGCATCTGGGTCTCGATGTGGACCACCTCGGCCTTCTAGCAATTGGGCCACTTCGCTAGTGTTCCTGGACGTCGTGTGTTCCTTGTTGGCCTAGCGGCCTCGGCTACCATGTCACATGGTTCACATGGGTGGGCCATAAGCCCCAGTGGGTCGACCAAATGTGTCAACACATAACAATAGTTCCCCAAGTCATGTAACGCGTGGACTTTAATATTGGAATAATTTTTTTTATCTATCTTTGAACGATAGTTTCCCAAGTCTAAGTATAGCTATTTATATCATGGTTGGAATTAAAAGTGTATTGTCGCATCTGGACAAGTACTTGAGGTTTGCTGTCATAGTATGTAGATGTGTTCCGAGGCGGGTGAGTGTATCAAACTCACCGAGGCTATTGGTGTTGTGGCTGAATCATTCTGTTTGAGCCGAGGTTGTGAGTCTGTCAGACTTGTCGAGCTTGTATGTTGATCGAGACAGGATTTTGCCAAAAATGCCAAGGCTCTGTGGTGCTAATTGGCCTCGATAGTTACGCCAATGATTTGATGTTTTGCGTGTGTTACCGAGAAAAGGCAGCTGAACGTTACAACTTCCAAGGCACGTACGGCTACAGCATTAAATGCGCAGTGATGGTTATAGCTGGAGTTTCTAAAAGGTGACGCACTTGGGGAGGTTTCTGAGTAGCACGCTAAGATCTGAGGCATTAATTTTTAAAAACGATTTGAATTCTACTCCTCAGATTTGATGGGCTTGAATCTGACAGCTGGGGTTCATCCTGACCTTGTATAAAAGGCGAAAAACCCTCATTTTGAGCCCTTCCAATTTGCATTTTCTGTGATTCCTTTTTAAAATTCTCAAAGTTTTTCGACATTCAGTTTGCGTTCTCCGACGTCTTTCATCTTCCTTAGTCATTTTTGTAGGTATTCACCAGTAGTTCGAAACTTTTGTATTTCTTGATTTTTGAGATGGAATCCAGTTCAGGTAGGGAGTTGGTGACCATAGCTAGGTTAGGTAAAGGGGCTGTCCTTAGGGAGGACTCCGAGGTTGAGCAATATATTATGACCAATGAGCTCATAGATTACCAGGAGGACTAGGGGGCTTGTAGAATAGTTTCTAACATGACCTCGAAGAGGCTAAATAAAATTAGGGATAAGTACTGTGTTCCCCACAATATAGAGATGTTAGTTCTCGAAACCCACGAACAGGCTTGCTTTTCGAGGCTTGGATGTGTGGCAGTAAGTAAATACCTATTCAAAGCAGGTATGCGTCTTCCTCTGCACCCCTTCTTCAGGGCTGTGTTTAGGAACTTCACGTTGTCACCGACCCAGGTTTTACCGAACGGGTAGAGCTAACTAGTTAGGTCGTACTTCCTGTGAAAGGAAGTGTCCCTAGGGAAAGATATGGCTCTGCATGTCTTTCAGACCCTCTTCCAGCCTCGAGTCTTAGGTAAAGATGAGTCGAAGGGGTGGTACTACATCACCCCCTGGGGAACTCACGAACTTTTTGTAGTAGGGCTGCCTTGTTCTATTAAGGGATAGAAGGAGTGGTGGTTTTGGGTTTCAGAAAAATGGCAGGCAGTTGTGGGGGACAAGGCCTTGGCTTGCATAGTACCGACCCAATACTAAGAAGCTCATGAGTGCCCTAACCCATCCCGCAGTTTATCTTTGTTGAGTTTTCTAGAATTTTGGCTAACTGTTATAACATGTATTGCAGATTGTAGCACGAGGTTCAAGCTTCACAAGGCCGAGTTCAACATGATAGATGATATATACAAGAGATCTCTAAAGCTTCGTCACTTCGACCATCTCATCAACCGAAGCAAATACTTTATCAACTTTGGACTGATGGCCTCAAAGGGTAAGAAGCGTTTACACTTTGTGAAATTTCGACTTCATTAATACTAAGTTCTGACTTGTTGTCTTGTTCATTGCAGATAAGTTCAAGAAGAGGGAGTATCCCACCCCAGACATGGTCTCCATCCTTAAGACTGCTTCTACCGTGGGGGCCAGGCCCTGAAGCCCAGCTCCAATAGGGCAAAAGAGGTGAAGGACAGGCTGGATCGCCTCTCAAAAGATCACACATCCAGGGGAGTGAAGGAGGAGGCCCCCTAAAAGACGGAGGCCAGAGAACCCTGGGGCAAGGAGAAGGTCCCTGAAGAGTCCCAAAAGAAAAGGAAGTTGGTCCATGTGACCAGCTCCTCAGGGAAATTCGAGACCATTGTGTCCCATGCTAGTAAGAAGGTCCCTCATCCTTCTCCAAAATTGATGGCCTCTACCATGAAGGTTGTGAAGGTGGAAATGGTGAGACAGGTGGAGGAGAAGAAGGCTACAAGGTTGACCGAAGAAAAGGTAGAGGAGAAGGCCTCTGCGAGACAGTGACCCACCAGGACTCTAGGGAAGTCCACCAGCTTACTAGTGAGGCACGAAGAGGAACTGGTTCCTACGTTGTTGGAGGCACTGCCTGTCGAGGTCCGAGGTGTTACAAAGAGTTTCTACAAGTTTTGGACGGACCAGTGGCAGATGTACTCCTCAACCTGCGATGTTGCAGATCTCACTAGGGCCCTGGTGAGCCAAATGTGAAGAGTTTAAGCCTCGTTTTGGAATGCTAAGGGGCCCTTACTGATATTCAGACAAGGAATAAGTCCTCAATGGTCAAGCTCGTCCCCATTGAGAAGGAGCTCAAGAAAATAAGGGTCGAAACAGATGAGATGAGGGCCCAAAGAGTTGAAGATGGCACGAAGCTGGAATCTACCTTGGCCTAAATTGAAGCCTTGAAGAAGAAAGTCGATGAGTCTCAATGTGAGGTGGCCTCCTTCACCAAGAAAGTTGAGATCTCCAATAATCACGAGAAGGTGATTGCTGAGACCCTGGAGAAAGCAAATTTGGAGCTGACTAAGGCTAAGGATGCATACAAGTTTCTGGAGGGCCAAATAAAGTGGCATATGGATGAATTGAAGAAGGTGCGGGGGAGACCAAGGTAGTAAGGGAGGAGGCAGTAAAAGAATATGTTGCCAACTTCCACCTCATCGAGGAGTACAAGACATTCAACCTTTACTGGAGGAACTTTTCTTACTTCGAGATGATGGAGAGGGCTAAAGAACTCTACCCAGACAATGACCTATCTCAACTGAGGTTGGAGTTTGTTAGAGAGGTTCCTCAGTCCCTTGCTAAGGAAGTAGCCGGTGATGAAGCAGTCGAAGATAATGAAGGGGATACTTTCGAAGTCCAAGCTACTGAGGCACCTTCATCCCAAACATCTGGAGTTTAATATAGTTTTCTTTTCAGTTCATGATGATGTACTGGCCTTGGGGCCCTTTTTGTAATCCTTATTGAAGATCAATGTATGTCACTTTTCGTAACTGCTTTGTTCATTCTTCATATGTTGTTTTTCTTCCAAGTGCATTGGCCTCGTCTAGTAACTGAACTTAAGAATGACTTAATGACTTGAACAATAACCTAATCTTCAATGACAAACAATTTGAGCCATATGAACAATGACTTAACCCCAGCCACAAACAAGTGATATCCAAGTAAGCTGAAGTACTTAAGTTTTGTAATTTGGTAACTTGAATGAAGGATGCTTAGGCCAACTAACTTTCAACTGAACTGAATCGCTTTGGGTTTTGAGCCACTTTGGTCGATCGAAGTAAGTTGCTCGAAGTATGTCGAGTTCGTAATCATTGAGCCTCGCCGTCCTAATGGTGTAGGAGTTGAGCCTCAACTATGTTGATTGTTCCTTCCCTTTGTCATTTAACCTTGACAAAGGGTGGTGTGTAGTGTATGCTTCGGACTTAAAGAGCTTCCCAACATGGTGGATGGTGTAGCCATGCAAAGGCTTCTCGCTCTGGCTTTCAATTTCGTCAAAGGGAAACATGTGGCGTACATCTCGGAGTTCAGGCGAGATGATCCTGCTTGGGATATGGACCTCTTCTTTGAGGCGCCCACATTTCTCGGTATAGTGGATAGTGTAGCCATACATAGGCTTCTTCCTTTGGCATTCAGCCTTGCCAAATAAAGGCATGTGGCGTACGCCTCGAAGTTCAGGCGAGATGATCTTGCTTGGGATTTGGACCTCTCCTCCGACGCATCCATGATTTGATAATTTTTTGTCATTGAACTCGAACAATAGAATTATCTATTGAAGTTTGAAATTTGATACATAAGTTGGGAAAAGATCATCCAACGAGGTGGTACATTCATTGATAGTAAATTCGGAGGTGCCCAATGTTCATGAATGAGGCTGTATCCTACCATCCATGTTTTTAATCCAGAAGGTACCGTGCCGAATTTCTTCTTTGATCTTGTAGGGGCCTTCCCAGTTTAGACCCAAGATACCTACGCCTGGTTCTTTAGAGGATAGGAATACCCTGCGTAGAACCAGGTCGTTGATTCGAAATGACTTCTTCTTCACCTTGGAGTTGTAGTACTTTGTCATCTTCCTCTGATAAGTTGTGAGCCTCAACTGTGATTAATCTCTCCTTTCATCAATGAAATTGAGGTCGTATCTCCGAAGCTCATCGTTGGTTATTTCACTAAAGTGCAAGCGACGTGGAAAGGGTATACCTACCTCAACAGGACTCACAGCATCGGTGCCATAAGCCATCGGAAAGGAGTTTTCCCTGTGGGAGTCCTGGTGGTGGTTTAGATTGCCCAAACTACTTGTGACAGTTCATTAACCCACGCCTCTTTTGATACATCAAGCTTCCTTTTTCAGGACATGTTTGATTGTCTTGTTCACAACTTCAACTTGGCCATTTGCTCAGGGGTGATGGGGTGAAGAGAAATGTTTCTTTATGCCAAGCTATTCACACAAGCTCCTGACTTTCTTATTGTTGAATTGTTACCCATTGTCTGAGACTATCAAGTGAGAAATCTCGAACTGGCATATGATGTTCTTTCACAAGAACTTAGATGTGTTTCCTTCCGTGATTTTCGCTAGTAGTTCAGCCTCGATCCACTTCATGAAGTGATCAATGGCCATAGTTGCAAGGTTTGCGCCTCCTCTACCTTTCGGTAGGGGGCCTATGAGGTCCATACCCATTTGGAGAAGGGCTAGGGCTAGAGACTGCGATCAAGTCCTAGGAGGGCTGTCTTTGGATAGGAGAGAAACGTTGGCACTTGTCGTATTTATGCACGAATTGGAGGGCGTCCTTTTTCAAGATGGGCCAATAGTACCCCTACCTCAGTACCCTTTGTGCCAAAGCTAGACCCCCCAGAGTTGTTGCCACAAACACCTTCATAAACTTCTCTTAAAATAGTAGGAGGCCATGGTTTTGTCCTTGGCCGAGAAATTGCCATTGACTTAGCTTACGACTAGCTGGGAATCGAGTCAATGTTGATAAGTAGCGTCCTCACTTGCATTTCCTTTGCCAATTTGAGGTCCGCAAAGAGTGCCTCATACTCGACCACATTGTTGGTGGCTTTGAATCCAAACCTCACAGATGAATTCAACTTGTGACCCTCTGGGCTTACTAGGACCATCCCGGCTCTCAAACCTGTGTCTCTGGCCGATCCATCCATGAACGGGTTCCACGTGGGGGCTCAGCAGGTTCCATCACTTTATCCATTTTGGGTACATTGGTAAACTCCACTACAAAGTCTGCTAAGACTTGTCCTTTGATGGCTGTCTTTGTTTTGAAGACGACATCAAATTCACTTAGCTCCATTACTCATTTCAACAGTCTCCCCAAGGCATCGAGCTTCTAAAGCACTTACCTCAAGGGGAAGTTGGTTAGAACATGAATAGTGTGGGCTTGGAAGTAGGGCATCAACTTCCTGGAGGTTGTAATTAGGGCCAAGGTAAGCTTCTCCATATCGAGGTAGCGGGTTTCTGGGATAGAAGTGCCTTGCTAGCGTAGTATACAGAAAGTTGAGTGGTGCCTTTCTCTCTAATTAGGATCACACTGATGCCTCATTGGAGATGGCCAAGTACAGTTGGAGAATTTCTTCATGCGCATCGGCTTGGAGAGGAGAGGGCCTACCCTATATGCCTTTTCAGGTCCTAGAAGTCCTCTTCATACTCCTCCATTCACTGGAACCTCTTCTCGACTTTTAATATTTTAAAGAACAGAACATATTTGCCAGTGGCCTCGAAGACAAAGTGGCTAAGTGCTGCCACCCGTCCAGTTAAGTTTTAGACTACCTTTGGTTTCTGGGGGATCTCATCTCAATCAAGGCACTGATTTTCTCGGGATTGGCTTCAATTCCTCTTTGATTGATCATATATCCTAAAAACTTTCCGGAGGCAACATCGAATGCACATTTTAGGGGGTTGACCCTCATCTATATCTTCTTAGGATTTGAAAGTCGTTGTTCAGATACGCCACATAGTCATCTACCTTCAAACTTTTTACAAGCATGTCATCTACATAGACCTCCACCGTCTTGCTGATGAGGTCCGTGAACATTTTATTGACAAGCCGTTGGTAAGTGGCCCCGACGTTTTTCAACCCGAAATGCATCATTTTGTAGCAATAAAGGCTTTTATCCATGATAAAGGAAGTGCTCTCCTCATCGACTGGGAACATGGGAATTTGATTGTAGTCTGAGTAGGCGTTCATGAAGCTCAACAGCTCATGTCCAGGAGTGGAGTCCACTAGTTGATCAATCCTAGGAAGCAGGAAGCTATCTTTGGGCCATTCTCTATTGAGAAGTCAATAGATACTTTCCACTTGTCGTTGTGTTTCTTGACTAGTACTGGGTTGGAAACCCACTTCGGGTAGATGGCTTCTCTACTTCTTCCTTCAGGGCCTCATATCTCTTTGGGTTGAGGGCTCTTCTCTTTTGTCTATGCAGGGCAAGCTTAGGATCCGATTTTTAGGTGGTGGCAGCTAACCTTGGGGTCTATGCCTACCATGTACTCATGCCTCCAAGTAAAGATATCAAGGTTCCTATACAGAAAGCCTTTTAGTTTCTCCTTCAAGTCATTACAAAATCCTTTGCCCACTTTCAACATTTTGGTAGGGTCCTAGGGGTCCACCGAAAAGCTCTCAAGTTCCTCTACTATGGAGGTCAGAGGCTCGTGCTCGACCACCTTGGGATCAATTTCATCAAGAACGAGTGGCTCTTTCCACTCAGGGGGAGCGTCGACCATCTCAACATCTCGTTTGGGGGGAGCCTCACTTGAGGTGTCCATCATATCCATGTCAGTTATAACGACATTGATGTCCCGGGGCTCGACATTCCTGATGGAGCTCAAGTAACATTCCCTTGATCCCCTTTGGTCTCCTCTCATTGTTGTTGCCCTATTCTCGATCGAAAATTTCGTGTATAGGTGGTGGATGGAGGTGACGGCTCACAATTCCTTTAGGGCTAGTCTTCCCAGTACTCCGTGATAAGTCGACTGACTATCCACAATAATGAATTCCATGAAGTTCAATGTGGTTTGGGGTGATTCTCCCATTTCCACTGCGAGTGTGATCTTTCCTCTCGAAGTGATGCTATCCTCGATGAATCTGTATAAGAAAGTGGTGGTAGGAGTTAATTCATGGACCAAGATCATCTTATCAAAGGTAGATCCAAACAGAATGTTCATGGAGCTGCCATTGTCTACTAGCATTCATTTGAGTCCATTTTGGGCCATGACAGCCCTTACCACAAGTATATCGCAATGGGGTTAGTGAATTCCCTCCGCATCCTCCTGAGTGAAGACGATGGGTAGTGTCTGATTTCTCTGGGAGCTATTGTCCACGATGTAACTTGTCAACAGGGGTGCTTGGACTCTCGGGCATAGTTTCTCTATGAATTTTGAGTTGATCCACCTACGTAGAGGCCTCCAAAAATGGTATCCACCTTACGGATTGGGGCCTCCTCTTGACCCTGGCGGCCTCTACAATGCCTGTGCCCTTCCCTCGGCCTTTTTGCATTTTGCTTTCTTTTCCTGCGGGGAGAAATGTCCCGCTGATGGAGAGTGACCTCTTCACGCCTAGGCTACTGGTCGTACCTAGGTGGGGGCCTGTTCTCATGAGGCGATCCTCCTTTCATTTCAGAGGCTCTACCGTCAGACATATTGTACGTATTCTCGACAATTTGCAATGTCATGATTATATGAGCGGTGGTATGTACAATATTGGTGGGAGCTCGGGTTCTGCCTGGGCCGAGATCCTGGGCCTCGCCCATGGCCTCTTTCCCTGCGGGGAGCCTATTGCGTGTTAGTAGAAGGGGTGATATCTTCATATGCTAAGGTAGGAACTGTATTCAAAGTTGTGGTGGCGAGTGCTTGCCTTGAATTCCCATTACCAGTCTGGTCCATCTGGTAGTCCATCAAATAATATGTTGGTCCCCTGGCGCGCTGCCTTTGTTGAGGTGGGAGGCCTCAGTTGGCCCTGTTCCTGTGTTCAATCAATTCTTTGTTGATTATTTCCCACCTCATCACCTCAAGTAGGGTGTTGTAAGTAGTAGGGTCCTGATTTTGCACATCCCTCCAAAACAGGGTGTTCATGTTTAAGCCTCCTCTTAGTGTTGACAATGTTCGTAGTTGGTAACTTGCACGTAATACGTCATTTTATCAGTAAAGCGTGACAAGAAGCTTTTCAAAGATTCTCCATGTACTTGCCTCATGTCCTGGAGGCGCTGGATGGGAGCCTTTCCCTCCTTGCTCATCGCGAATCTCTTCAAAAAGGTGGTCTTAAATTTTGGCCAACTACCTATGCTCCCAGGCGATAGCCTACTATACCAAATTTTAGCTGCTCCACTAAGTGTGAAATGAAAGGCTCTGCATTCATTGCCAGGATGGCTCCTCTCAAGCTAATGTGAGTCTTATAAGCATTCAAATGCTTCTTTGGGTCGCCTCTCCCATCGTATTTTGGTATCTTTGGCATAACATAGTGGCTTGGAACCTGGGCATTTCTTAATTCCCTCGAGAATGACAAATTTTCATCATCATCATCATCATCATCATCATCCAAGTCACAATACCTCTACTATTTATCTGAATTATTGTTCTCATCGGCTTCATATCTGGGTGGCGAATGAGAAGGACCGGCTCGGTTCCTAGCCTCCTCTTCTCTTCTTTGGCGTCTATTTCTAGACAGGGCATTGCGGGCATTTTCATGCCTTTCCTCTGACTGCTCAGTCATTGGAAATGGAGGCAGGGTCTTGTTCAAGGCTCACGAGGCTGTTGCTATTGCCCGCGCCTCGATTCTGCTTGGCTGATTTTGTCAAACACACTGTTTAACCTCCTAAATATTGGCGAATTACTTTAAGGGAGACCAACAAACCGACAATTATTAGAACAAAACTATATAACTAACAATAAAAATATAAAAATAATTACCAACAAATAAAAGAATTTTGGTAATCTAACTTGAATTTGAGCAAAATTTGAGAAAATTATTAGAAGGAAAAGAAATGTACACGTTTGAATTAAAATCTAAATTTTATTGTCTGCTCAATTGTAATGAAGAATTGATGAATGTGATTTTGCATTAGTTGTTCGACACTTTACCCAATTTGAGGGTTTTATATTCATAATTGTGATGACTCATGAATATTTGAATATGATTAATTAATTAATTGAAATGTATGATTGTCGAATTGAGTTTAATTGAATTATGTCTAATATAGATGTATCTTTTTAACTGAAATGTGTTAAGTTTTAATTGGGTTATATAAAATTTAGATTAATTTATTTTCAATTTTTTTTGGTAAACAGTTTGGCAGTTTGAAATGGTTTGCAAAGATTAAAAACTAAACCAAACCACTTCAAAGAGGTTTGGTTCAATTTGAAATCAAAACGTTGACGGATCCACGTAGAACCAAACCAACGGTTTCAAGAAAACGATTTCGATTTGGTTTTGTGGTTTGGTGGTTTCGTTGTTCAGCCCTAGTTATAGTATGGTTTCCTATAGACGACGCCAGTCTGTTGACTCAAAAATATGTTTCCAACAGATACCGGACCCACCCAGCCACACGCAAGCCTAGTCCAATATGTTAAGACACATGGACGGTCTGGAACGGGCAGATTAAAGGGGTAGGAGCGGCTCAAAGGCACAGGACGACAATGTTCGAAATCCGGCAAAACATTTATATAACGATTGTACAATAATTACCAATCACGATTTGTAAAATTTCTATGTGAACTCGTATGTATTACAAGAGAGTAAAAGAGAGAGTGTTTGTTCTTGTATTGAATCTTGCATTAGCTTTACATGGGGTGCATGGAGAAATATTTATCATAACACAAGTTGAATCGTGGCCCTCGGTTGGGAGTACATGTGGCCTTATCTTGTTAGTTTACATGTCAAATTTTAGGCATCACGTTTGACTACCTAACCCGCTATATATTTATTATTAACAGAGCCGCCACTATGCTTGACAAGACAAGACACTTGTACTCTATGATGGGTGTCCCATCAATCATTCAAAGAGGATTGTTGTGTAAAACCAGATCTCTGGGGAAGAGTGATGCCAAAGGTGTTCTGTCGTAGGTGTTCATGAGTTCGTCTTCTTGTATTTGGGCCTCGGTGTAGACCACCTCGGCCTTCCAACAGTTGAGCCACTTCACAAGTGTTTCTGGACGTCGTGTGTTCTGGAGTTTGGCTTCGGCATCTAGGTCTCGATATGGACCACCTTGACCTTCCAGCAGTTGGGCCACTTCGCAAGTGTTCCTAGATAAGGCGAGGAAGTTGACACGAAGAACACAAGAAGAGTGTCTTTAAAATCTATAATAAAAAGCTGTTATAATAAAATCGTGAGTTATTATTAATTTTCTCTTTCCAATTTTGATCACTCTCAGATTTTCTATAAAATTTATTGAACTCAACACATTCATCTTCTTTTAAAGTTTAGTTAAACATCTTGTCAAGAAAATGGAAATACATTAGCTAAGTGAATTGTAATTTTGGATACATGAATTCTTGAAAACTTCGACTTTTAATAAAATGTGTTGTCGATGTGTTAAGTGTTTTAAATTAAAAAAAAAAAAAAAAAAAAAAAAAACTCAAAAAAAAAAAAAAAAAAAAAAAAAAAAAAAAAGGGGGGGGAGTCAAAGTCGGCCAAACCAAGTAATAAAAAATAAAAATATCAAGTTTTATCCTTATCTTTATATGAGTATAAATACATCCATATCCATTTTTAAAAATAAAGAGGTTGTTGGAGTTCACAACATAGACATTAAGTAAATTTTAATTTGTTAATAAATGCTACATCTTTGTAAAGATAAAAACGATGTTGTCACAATATTTTATAATGAAAAAATAAGATGACTGTTTTCTAATTGATGGTAACTAAAGTTTACAATACTCTTGAATTTATTTTTTTAATATAATTTTTTGTTACAATTTTGCCTACATGGATGTCAATTAAGCCCCTGTTTGATGAAGATTAAAATTAGATATTAGTAGATTTTAATATAAGTGGTTGAAATGTGTGGTTAAAAAATTGTTGGTCCCATAAAATGTATGGTTAAAATTAGTTATTGATTTTGTCTTGAATTAAAATTTGAATTTTAATTGATACCAAAAGGAGCTAAATAAAATACCACGTAAGCAATTTATCCTCTGATGCTAATGTACTTGAGAGTGTCACCTCCTCTAGTTGTTGGACTTAAGGCGATGAGGTCATATTCACCGCCTCATCCACATTCACTTTCGAGGTGTTGAGAGCACAATTCAACGTCTCATCATTCAAGGAGACATAACTTTTTAACAAATTTGTCACCTTGCCTCATCATCCAAGGTGTTGGCAATGTTTATGGAGATTTGTAGCACTGTAAAGATTAATGATGATGCTGAAGACACTATTAGAATGGTTATTCTTGGATGAGGCGCACAGTGGAGGATGCCACACAGCCCCATGGACATCCAGGGGGTTGTCAAAGGGGCTTCCACCTATTAGAATGAGTTAAAGATTGTTTACTTCTTCTTTGAACGACGAGACAAGAGGATGGTTACAATCTCTAGTTGGTAGGGCATGGCTGAAAAATTTCTTGCCAAATTATTTGTAAATTACTTTTTCTTTGAAATTACTTCAGGCCAAAGGAACAGCTTAGGGGATATGAAAGATGTAATTCCTCGTTATTATAATTGAGAAAATGAAACTCCTCATACAATAAATGAGAGATCACTTAAGTACTAATGTTTAAGCTTTTAGTCACATCCCATGTATTTATATTGCTTGACCGATGAGCATATTTTTGTATATATTATATAATTGTAGATCTAAAATGTCAAGATCTTCTAGGAAACATAGCTACCTATAGTAAAGTATGTTGGAAAGACCTTTTATAATTTTAATTAATATGTTCTAGTTTTAATCCGCTTGGCATACTTTATTTTGTCTTTAGTAACAAATTCAAGCTTTGTAAATTGGGTTATAGTCATAACTAATTCAAATGTTGAAAAATCTTTGTATGTTAGATCTCGTTACTCATTATATTTTCCTTTCTATTTAGATACAATTGTTTGTTCATTAATTTAGTCATGAAATTGTGCTACTAATTAACTCGAAATAAACATGAAAATAAAACCTAAAAAAAAAAAGGGAAAGCAAAATAAATGAACCGAAATACAAGTACTTGAAGGAGGGGGCCTAAAGTCTTACCTTAGATGTTCGAGAAAGGAAATTATGTTTTCAAGTTTCTCGATTGTGTGTGTGTGTGTGTATATATATATATATGTTTTTATGTTCTCCGAAAACAAAAACAAATTGTCAATTTTTTATTTTATTTTTTTTTTTTTAATCTATCCTCGAAATGAAATCAACCCCAAACGGAGCATAAAGATATTGGAATAATCTTTTGTAAAAAGAAAAACCATTGCCATTCTTCTTTGATAGCGAAATGTGAGAATAAAGAGTTAAGAATTAAAACGAGAATGAACAATTTAACATGGGCCCACATGGGGAATGCGGCGAAAGGCCGCATCCGACGAATATTTCATAATCACATTATTTGCTTACGTGGATCCAACCACCAATGTTACCACGTGCGCTTTGATTTGACATGTACAATGTGAAGAAAAACGAACCGTATTAGCGGAAAACATATTTTTGGCATCATTCATACATTATAATATATCCTTTTAGTATTACTAGTGTGCAGTCCATGCAGTGTATGTGATGGTTTATTTTGAAAGTAATGTTAATATTTTGAATGTGTTGATTTTTGTACATAATATTTTCAATTCAATGTTTTCCACTGCTAAATTGGAATGGACTTTTTGTTGTTTAAATGTAATAAAACATCCAAGATTAGTAGTCATTTTAAAATTTGAAATCAAAGAAAGGATAGATGTAAAGATATTGACGTTTGTTATTGTATTAATATAAATTTACAAGAAAGATAAAGATTAACTTCTGCTTTCAAGGAATACATATTGTTTTCTTATTACGCCACCGGATAATATCTAAGGTTAAAACAACCTAGCAAACTGGATTTCTAGACACCTAATCACCATCTTGGGATTGGCACTATGTTGATAAAAATGCATGCTCAACAAATATGTGGTACACAAAAATCAGAAATTCACCGGGCATAGCTTATTTTGGAGATTATCCATGGAGTTTCTCAGAGTCTTGACTTCTGCTTTCAGATCACTCTGTCTTAGGTAAAGTTAATCATGGTGCTGGAAGTAAATAATACCCAAAATGTATTTATGTTCCAACCAGGACTCATAATTAAATTCCAAATGTACTTCTTGGTGCTCAAGTAAAACTTCACCTAGCTGTACTAAGCAATATACTTGCACTCCAGATGGGTATAGCTATAGTGCTTGACAACTTCAAATTATTATCGAAATGAGAAGTCGGTAAATATTTTGAAACAATACGAAAATTAATGAATAGCATCGTCATTTACTTGACCCATTTACGAATCTAACTAATTGGTCATAGGTCAAGGACTAAATTGCAGGAACTATCGTAGTTTCACAACTAATGTTTCTTTCTTTTTCGTTGAGCAGAACAAATTCATTCAAAATCAATAGATTATTGGTCTTACTTACTTGAAGCAAGAGAAGTTTGTAGTCGCTTTGCGAATTTCACGTTTCAGGTGAATTGTCCAAGAGACACATTTATCTTCCCAGCTTGTATCTGCAAAATTCTTGATGCAATGTTGCTTGATGTCATAAAATTTATTGACAATCTATCATCACCAAAGAATTTTGTCATTTAAGTACTAAAATAAATATGTGTATATTACAGATTAAAAATGCTCATCACGTTGATAGAAATTCATGTAGAAATTTAGAACTACCTCTTTGAAAGTCTCATTAAGTTTTTCCTAGTTTTCTAGATCAATTCAAAGAGTGGTAGTTAGCTTTTTTGTTCAGAAAGTTCATGAGTCAGCTCTTCAATCCTATATCAGTTTAAAAAAAATTATTATATCAATTGAACCAGCCAAAATAAAAAATAAAAAATTACACGTAAAAATAAAATTGAATTTCACCTTGAATTGAAGCCAGTATCAAATGTTAACGTGATCATGCAAGCGATGTTAAAGAGATAGTAGTAGTTCTAACTTTAATATAATATTATAAGCCTTTGATAACTCTTTTTGAATATTTCTATTTTCTCTTGTGCAGTAGCCAACTTCTTTTTCAAGTTTTCAATTTCTTGCTCCAACCCAGCAGTCCTATATGGAATCAAACGAAGGCATTCTATTATTTTCGTGAAAAAAAATATCATTTTCACTCCATTACTCCCAAGAGACGAAATACAAGAGCACCAGAAGGGGAAAATAAATCATATTTAAAATTCACAAAAATATATAATTTTATCGCAATTCTTATTCACAACAATGGGTCCTCAGGTGTCTCGTGTGTTTGCTCCAAGAATGATATCATCCTGAATAATGGATTGTTAACAAAGGATGAGTTAATTAAGCATCGAGCCACACTCTTGAAGTCTTATGAACCAAGGATCGCTCAATGTATTTAAGAAAGCAATATCATGTAGACATTAAAAGGTGTTATGAATATATAAAAAAAAAAAAAAAAATCTTGTTACATTAATGCTTCTTGTTAAAGAACTACTTTTCTAAGGATACCTAGAATTATTTCACAAAAACTTCATTAAAATAATGTGATTTTTCCTTTCTATAAAATTTCATTTTAATGGATCCACTCATGCTTTCCACGATTGTGGAATCAACTACCGCGTCTGATGCTAATAGATCATATTCTTTCACATTCATCACACAACACCTACCATATCCTAAACTACTAACAAAAACTAAACCTTTGCTGTGATTGCATGAAGCATCGCCATATAGAAACTTAGAAGCCATGAATTTCTCCACTAAGCTGTAGAATAACTTTTCGACGCTAGTGAAATGACCAGATTAGAAATTAACTAAAAAGAAGACAAAAGGAAAAAGAAACCAGATGCAAATGATCCCAATTCTGATATACGACGAATTACCAAAATCAAAGTATACAATAACTACACAAGAAGCCAACAATTTAAATAGTCAAAGAAATTAACAAATAGAGTACCCAAATACGGAAGTAGTGAAGCTGCATTTGCAGACGTTAGATCTTGAGTCTTCTTCTAACGAAGAGGGCTTCATTCACATTCATTCTTCCTCAATTTTGAATTTTAACTGTGACTTGGTCAAGCAGAATTTGCATTCAGATTATTTGATTATGTTTGTCTTAGTAGCCTACAAAAGAAATCGAAATAAAATGAAAAGGAAGGAAAATGGAAAAAAAGAAATATTTTATAGAGCATCAAATTTTAAATATTTTGGGGAAAACGAAATTGTAGCCTCTATTCTTTCAATTTATTTAATACAAAATCCTCAATCGTCCCTCCAAAAGCATCTCATGGTAAACATGTCTTTTAAAGTAAAAGCTTTACAAACCTTTGCGGCAAATATTGGATGGTTCGAGTCTAAACTTCTTCAAACATATCTTTCCACTAACTTCGGTTGGCTTTAGCAAGTTTGAAGTCGCCAGTTGCTTCTACATCAGGTTTGACAGGGAATTGGCAGAACCAAGTTGGACGACAAAGAAGAGAATCGGCCGCAACAAATTATCCCATAAAGAAATTTTCAACATGTTTAGAAAGAAAAGCAGATCTGGAAAGAGATACTTTTGTGATGAAGAAACAAACAGAAGAAAAAAGAGCAGACACAGTGAATGTTCTGGAACCAAACGTTCTAGACAATCCAAGGGAAAGATCATTTTATAGCCACCCATGTACATGGCTCGGGTGACTCGAACATGGCTTGATTTATTTAGCCATTCAGCTTATGAACAGTAACTCGAAAACTCCCTCTTATATATTTAGTTAGATGAGTAATATTGTTTTAGTATAAATAAGTAAAAAAAACATAATAGAAATTTATTATTTTTCTTGCTGTAAATGAATATGCAGTAAGAATTCATCCTCATAATTCGCCTTAAAAAAGGTATATTGAATTTAATATAAATAAAATGGTGATAGATCCCGGCAAATTTATCATTAATCTAAAGATAATACGTTTCAGTTTACTATTTTTTACTGCATTGCACTCTGACTTATCTTCCCATCCTAAAACATATTTACTCAAACTTGAAATTGTTATATAAGTGATCATTTTTTTACTATAAAAGCTAAACAGACTGTGTAATTGCTATCGACGTAGACATATCTAACAATACGTCAACCGTGTTGAAGTAGGTTAGATATAATATTAAGGGATATCAGTTGATAAGTAACATCAAAACTCATTTATTATAATTATTTTCTCACTCGTTACTCTTACTTATTTTAATTAAGCAGAAAAGATCTTCAAGAAAAGTCAAATTTCAGAGATCAAAACTCAGATCATTACATTTTCTATTCACTGAGTACCAAAAAGTTAGTCTAAAAAACTTAAAATGAAAAACAAAAAATACAAAATTCTCAGTTGGCTTATTATGCAAAAAGGTTGAGAAGTTTTGGCACTTTGCTACCAACTCCTTTAATCCCATCTTCATCCCTTTCAAATTCCGACGATAATTCCGATAGTCCGGAACCAAACGATGCAGACTTCTCCATTATCGGGTAGTTATTCCTGGCACAGGGGTTAATCCTGAGTAGTTCCGGTGGCGGAGCATCACTGATGACGAGGCTGATCGGTTCATGCATGAAGTGATTGGGCTTTGAAATTTGATTTTTATTGCTAGTCCACCATGCGCCAGAGACAAATTCCTCAGATGCTTCAATTGAGCTTGGTAAGTAAGATCTATTCATAGTTGGTCAGTCCCCCACGACACGTCTTCTCGCTTTTCATGAATGTATCTCCCCCTCTGCTTATGTGAGTTTGACCCGTCGGATTTTGTTCTATCTTTGATCAGAGATTTCTCTATGAAAAATACGAATCGGAATTGAGTTAGCAACCCGAAGAAAATACAAAAAATTTAAACATAATTTAAATATTCAAATTAAAGGAGAGGGGATTCTCGAACGCGGAAAAGAATCCAATGAATTTGAAAGAATTGAACGAGGAGCCGGATCTGTTCCCGGGAGTACCCTAAAAAAAGGAACCTTTCCTCTCCCCTCCCCAGCTATTTCAAATGATTGAACAACCGGGAGTAATTTACTTACGATACTTAGTTGACATAATCGGCCGAAGAGTTCCACCGACGAGCACTGTATCCATAGCCGCCTGGCAGATGTGCTAGCTGCCGGTGGATAAAAGCCCCATTGCTCCATTAACAGGATTCAACGTCCTCCCACACGTCTCAAACATCAATGGTTGAAACAAGCTACACTCAAAAATAAAAAAAATAAAATAATCAGAATCAGAATAATCACTTATTTTGATTTATTGAGATTTACCTGATCTTTTGCTTTCTGGGACGGCAAAAATGAAGTCCATGAGATCACTCCGACCAAAGAACTTGGAAACAAAAAGGGTGGCATTTGCTTGGGCTTGAGGGGTTTGGATCCAATCCAAACACGGCCTTAAGATGCATTGTTCACTGCATCCTCTTCTCAACACTCTGCAGCTATTGTAGCTCATATTTTCCTCTGATTTTTCTAGAACTGGAAAAATGAAAAGGGACTCTATTTGTATGAAAGAGCGAGGAGAGGTTAGAGATTATTATAGTGGGTCTAGTGGGGTTGACGTTAGTGACTGGGTAGGGTTAAGGAAAAAGTAATTGTGGTTGAGTTTTCATTTAGGGCATGTTTCAAATTTTAGGGTTTGTCTACATATACATCGAGGTGTACAGATCCTCTCACAAAAGAGGGTCCACGATTTTTTTATTTATCGTGGCCCCCTCTTGTGAGGAGGTCAATCTACCCCAATGTACAAATAGAAAAATCCCGAAATTTATTACCAACTGGCTAGAAATGAAATTGAAATTATTTTTGAGAAATAATAAAATTTTACCATACTAATTTAGGACCTTGGTATATGTACATTAAACTTTATATAATGAGTTTAAATAATATCACATGTGACTCTATCATTTGCTAGTTTAATACACAGACAACTAGTTCATCTAATTTTTTCCTCCACATTATTTTATGTCATTCCTTATGTACCATTTTTATGTACAAGTAGTATATTTTATTAATTTATGTAAAAGAATAAAATGTAACATAAAGTCATGTTATCGATCACTAGAAATATATTGCACGTTTCTATTAGTACTAGTCAAAGTTGAACGTACATTACACATTATTATAAAATGATTTATAAGTGGTATAAAAATAATATTTGATATCAATTTGTTGAAGGATTTGATAAGTCTCAAGCGAATTAAAGAAAATAAAATTTAGGATACAAATTTAAGAGAAGAAAATTATACTCAAATTGAACTCTTAAAACTCAATTTCTATGATTCAAGTTTTTTCGTAATAATGAAATACTATAAATAAGCAATCATTTTATAATACATTTGATACATAAAAATTAATTCTTAATAAATAAATTTAAACACCTATTAAAATTTCTAGAAACATGAATATAGATAAATTCATATATATAATAACTCTAAATTTATGTAATTCAAGATCAATCACGCTGCTCGTACTTTTATGCTTTACACAGTAGTTGACACGGTGATGTGTCAATTGTATGGATAGTCAGTGAAATAAAGGAAAACTAAAGTATTAAAAATGAAGGTGGGTCAAGAAATAAAACCGGCCCAATTAGTAAGATAATTTCCATCGTTATTTTCATTTTCTCCTGCCCAAAATCCCCAAATCAGAGGAAACCCTTAGAGGCAAAAAATTGTTCGACGTCCAGCAATCCATCTCAGCCAGAATAAGAAGCCGGTGGTTAGAATTGTTCGATCGTTTCCATCTGTGGGTTTCCCACTAGAGGTTCTTCTTGCGATTGCATTTGACTTGTTCGTTGTTTATGGTCGGAAGACGGAAGCTCCATCGATTATGTAAGCTTGGGTTTCCCACCATCTTCGACGCCACCCATTTTTCTTGGGTTTCCCACCATCTTTGACGCCCATTTATGATCCTCTACTCTTCCATTTTTCTTGGGTTTCCCACCATCTTCGACTCCACCCATTGCTTCCGACAGAATCTCGCCGCAAACATTAAGTAAGCTTGATGTATTTAGCATTCATTTTCCTTGATTTTACTGTTTTTGAATTGCTCATCGTTATAAAGATTATACAATGCTTTGTGGTTGTCTTCATTTTTCTTATCTACTGCAGCTTAATCTTTTATATTCGTAAATGTGCAGTATGCCAGGAAAGAACTCTAGAATATGTCATAGCTGTCGAGAGAAGGGTCACTTCTTTGTGAATTGCGCGAAAAAATGACGGTACCCCCAATGTAAAATTGGCTTTGTGAAGTGTTTTGAGGTCGAGAGGGAGACAAAGAACAAGGGAAAATTGTTTGATTGCTGCAGTGCTAACTGTAAATATTGGGAATTGGTCGATGATAGAGAATCAAGCGATGTCAAGTAGCGTTACTGTGAACTCAAATAATCATTCCGCGGTCGAAGAAGTTCAACAATCCTCTCAATTGTTCTAATCTTTTTATCGGGTAGCCGAAGAAAAAAATATTGAAATTTCATTGAATGTGACAATACCCAAGGCCAACGAAAGTGCGAAAGTGGATAACAAAGAGAAGGGACCGACTTGAGTAGTTGTTATGTTTAGTGTGTGTTCTATTCTATTTCGTTCCCTGTGACTTTTAATGCGTAGTGTGTGTTCTATTATGCTCAGTTGGTGAGTTGAAAAATGTTGGTGTTCATTTGGGTGACTGTAGTGTATCCTGAGGATGTTGGTTTGAGGGTGGAAACTGTAATGTCCAGCCAATTTGTGTTCTGGACTTTAGTATTTGCGAAGAATTTGTAATTGTCATTCACTACTATCTCAGTAATGTTATTGTAATTGAAAAAATATTGTTGTTTCTAGTTTTCCAACACTATTGATGGTAATTGAATACACCAGTAATTGATACAAGTTGAGCTACAAGTAACTGAATACACCAGTAATTGAGTACACCTGCTTGTATTTCATAAGCTAAATTGATACATAGAAACAAACGTTACTGCTGTTACATATATAAGGGAGGAGAGCTACATGTTACTTCCATTGTCACAATCAACTAATGATAAAACATGAAGCACTATCAACTAATGTCTGCAAACTATTACCATGAGAATATTACTGCATCAATTTTGTTCAACCAAAATCACATGCTTACGTCACACTGGTGAGCTACATTTGGATAGTAGTACGACATTGCATTCTCCACTGTGAAATAGAAAATTTATTACGCAAACTAGAGTATGACTTTAAATAAATTACGTATGTTTAACCGCATACCTTGACCATTGAATATAAAACTCATTGAAGCCGATGGGAAGCTCATTGGAGACATTCCTTTTTGCGGTGCTACCTCATTGTTGCCATCACTCTGCACAATATCACTATGTAACTAAAACACGAAAATCGAATGCATTTATCAATCGAATTAAACAAACCATTAGTAGCTGTGTATATGAGATTGGTGCCGGCACGTGTTCATTCACCACTTGATGATGTGCTTGTACGATCGGTTCAACCTCTCCCAGTTTACTTAGACTTGTCTTCCATTTCCTTTCTTTAGTTGGATGTGACTGCATAATCAACAAACAATTAACACACATAGTTCACTGCGACCAAAACAAAAAAAATGGAAAACATACCTTCGCTTTACTGGATGATGATTCCAAAGGACTTTTGTTCTGAAGTTTCTTCGGCGCACCTTTTCTCTTCGAGCATTTTGGATCTTGTATGGTTAAACTACTGCTATGTTGTGATGCTCCACCGTCCGACGCTAACTGAAATGCATGCTGGGACACATTATTACTTCCACAACTTGCCCTCATCGTCTTAAATGTGTCCTTTTTGGATTCTATTCACTCTAGTACCTCATAGGTTTGATGATCGTCATTTATAGCCATGTCCGCAAGTGAAGCAAATGATTGATACATCTTGTCAACTGGTCAAGGGTGCTACTCAAACTATCATAGTTCACTTTGACCTTGGTGTGGGCTCTACTAATATCTCTTCTCCATCTTTGTAATATATAAGTGTTCGGCAATGCTGTGACATTATTCTGGATAAGTGCAGAGATAGCATGTCTGTAAACTATTCCTTAAAACTTGAATAAGTGGCAACTGCAAACAATGTCACATTTCTGTCTTTCAAATGTCACAAAAAATTTCTGTTTCTTAACTCGATCGTCCAGTATTATATCCTCCAACACTTCATAGGTTATCCTCGAGAAGCCCTCCCCTGAAGATATGAGGTCACAATAAACCTTCCCAACGAATTTGTCCTGAACTTCCTGAAGTTTTGAAATGGTGCACACTTGTTGAAACTGTCTCCAACTCGTATTTTGTCGCACATGGTACCATTTGGGAGTATGATTTAAAATCTGCTTGGAACTCTCTCTCTACCTTAGTCCACAATGATCTCTCGTATTGTTCGACGAATTGTTTCAGCGACGTCTTCGAGTGCAAATAACCATCAAAAAATGCATTAATACTCTTACTACACTGAGTGGTTGACATTCCCGCCCAAAAGCTACTTTTTAAAAAGCAAGGTACCCAACGGCCATTATTCTCATACATTCTCCACAACCAGTCTTTATCATGTAAGGAATATTTGTCTACCATATCTGTCCAGCTTTCTTCAAATGCGTCAGCAATTTGAGAATCATATATCAGTACGTGTATAGTAGAAAAAATCTTGCCCTTATCGACGTGGTATCCAAATTTTTCAGGCAACTTCTTCAATATGTGCCATAAACATCATCTGTGTTTCGTGTTCTGGAAAACGATCTGAATTGCATTCTGCATGGCCCTGTCTTGATCGATAATAATCCTAATAGGAGCTTGGTCATGCATAAACTGAAGCCAAGTCTTGAAAAGCCACACAAATGTTTCAGAATTTTCGTTCGACACCAACCCATAACCAAAGAGTATTAATTGTCCATGATGATTAACTCCAACAAAAGGAGAAAACGGCATGTCGTACTTATTAGTTAGGTATGTGATGTCAAATGTTACAACATCACCAAACTCTTTATGTGCTTCCCTACTCCTATTATCCGCCCAGAAAATATTTTTTAGCCCCAACTCGTCGTCTAAATCTATACTAAAGAAAAAACCTGGACATTTTGCTTGCATGTTCGAAAAATATGCTTGTATTGCTGCGGCATCTCCTTCTCCAACTTTTAATCGTCTCACTTGTTCAACATAGTTTCGACAATCTTTTTCTATGCAAATCATATTCTCATACCCCCTGCTTCTACGATCGTAGAGTTGTAACTTTTGTGCAACGGAATCCCTGCCATATCATTCACTTCAAGTCGTCTTTTAACATGGGCACTCAATTCTCGGTTGCAATAATATAATCTAGATTTTGAAGGACTTGTTTTATGATTGTGAATGAGATTCACTGTGTTAATTTTCCATATTCCACATGCATTTGCAGACGCAGTCATCCTAGCTTTGCAGCCTGTTTGAATGGTAGCTTGCGGCTTTAATGAACCACTTATAGTACTACTTCTTCGGCCTTCATAGTTGCATGTAAACTCCACATATCTAACTACATCATCATCCTTTTGCGAGTTTCTTTTCTTAACTGGAAATCCTACATCGTACGCATATTTCTTGTAAAAATTATAAATTTCTTTTTCGTCGTTGAACTTCATTCCAACCTCGGGCACAATCACACCGTCTAATCCTACAATTCCATCATCCACCAAGTTGACATTGTCCAAATTGTTGTCATTTTCATCTTCTATTAGAATGATGTCATCAACCTCTTCCGATTTTTCGTTGCCTATAGTAAAAAAACGAATTACAAGGTTACAACTAATTCACAAATCAAACATTGAATTGAAATCATCATTTTTCTTTTCTTTTTTTCAATTCAGATGCATGTTGTTTTCTTTTTTCCCTTTTTTTTTTGTTTAATTCCCCCTTTCCCCATATTTGTGAACAAGCTTAAAAGAATAGACAATAAATGTGTGATCTCAAAACATTTAAGCTATTCCCAAGTTTTGGTATAGAGTAAGACAAATAACAGATTACAAAAATAATAAAAAGAAAAAAAAATCACTACTATATCATGTGCAAAAGAGCAAAAAATTTAACAGATTACTTATACTTCTTTAAGAACTTCCTAAGTTTTTTGGCAAAAGAGTGAGGAATACAATTAAAATCTGAAATAAACTTCTCCACCTCTGTCCGTCATTTATTCAAATCAATGAAGCTTGCAATAGCTTGAACCTGGAACAACAAGGTCTGTCATTGTAGAAACCTTCAAGCCGAAAACAATGAAGACGACGACACCAGCTGCAAGTCGGAACTGCTCTCTCTCTCACCGACAAAACCTTCAAACCGAAAATGACTACATCTAAGCTTGGTGGTAGGTTTCCAAATTTGGGCGCATTTTCTTCGCGGGGCAATATATTGATGATTTTTGAATAACCCGTCTCTTCTCATAAAAGGTTTTGTTGCCTAACCCATTATTGTATTTGTAAAACCTGGCCCAATAATTCATATGCCAAGGTTTTTCTTGTTTTAAAAAAAAATTAAAATAGCTACATTTCCATGTTATCGTGTCATCCAGCAGGTAGAGGAAAGGGTACAAATAGCAATTTCCATTCAAGATTCATCAAGTGAAAACTCATTGAATCTAGATTAATGTGAACGTTAATTAATTGAGAATTAATAACACAAATTTCATAAACAATAATAATTTTGTATTATTTATTACATATCGAAAAAGGAAAAGTAAGGCGTTATTGAAATAATTGAATTATAGAAATGTTAAAATTGTTCAAAAAATTATTCTCATTTGATGTGATATTTTAATATATTATAGATTTTTTCATGAATATTTAAATGGAAAATAGAACTAAAGAATTTAGTTCTTTGAAAAGGAAAGATAAAAATTCTACTTTAAATTAATTTCAGTTTCAACTTCTTTGAATACAAGTATAGAGTGAGTGAGTGAGATTAGAACATAAATTTACTCATGTTTTGTAGTGACATAATCGAGTTGATTGTTTCAATGGTCACCGAACTTAGGTCTATGTCTTCATTGCTCACTAAAATTTTAAATGTCAAGTTTTGGTCACTGAACTTTGAAAAATGTTCTATACAAGTTTTGGGATCAAAACTTGACATTTTTTAAACTGTAGTGATTAATCAAAGAGATGGATCTAAATTCAGTGACTATATGAACAATTAATTCGACACAATCCACTTTTCATATCTCATGCTTCACAAAGATCATCAATTTCATCACAATTCTATGAGTAATTCTATTTAGTACAATTGATATTATAACATTAATTTAGGTGACACTAAGTGTTATTAAATGAAATGTACAATTAAACCTCTTGTTTGGTAGAGAATTAAATCAAATTTTAATAAAAGTTTAAAAATTTGTGGTTTAAAAGTTGTGAGTCCTATGAAATACGTGGTTAAAATTAATTGTTGACTTTAACTTAAATTTTAATCAATTTTTTTAGTAATACCAAACAGGGACTAAATAAATCACATTTTTTATTTAATTAAACATATCATATAATGTTACATAAGTGGATACTCTCATATCACTAGGGCGCTAAATAGTATAATTCTAATTCTATACTTCTACGTAGACAAATTTACTTTCAAAATATGTAACTTTGACCATCACTTACATAAACTTAGGGGTGGTAAGCGAGCCGAGCGACTCGTCGGCTTGCAAAAAGAAGCTCGTGGGTGGTTTGGGCTTGTAAAACAATGAGCTAGCTCGCCCACGAGCAGCTTGTGGCTCGTCTAAATAGTGATCGAAACAGTCACTTTATTTTAATTTAGTGACCATTTCAATCACTGGAATTTTTTTTCTTCTCCGTCACTGGAATTTTTTTTTCTTCTCCCTCTTCTATAAATAACCCTAATTTCCCAAATTTTTTTTAATACAACTCTCTTATTCTCTTTCTCTTAGTCTCTCTTGTGCTCAATTAGTCAATTATCATTAATTATACAATATGGATTCATTTTTACAATTTAATCATCTTAAATTTCAATTCATTCAATTCTCATTTCTCATACTATAAATTCATAATTTTAACCTCGTACTCTTTTCTTAAGTTTTAGTATTTACGTTTTACTATGCCATCCACTGTATCATCACAATTCACAAATTGAAATGGATCAACATTCATTTGTTGAGGCTTGTTCGGTTTCAGAGGCGAATCACTTGTGACGCTGCAAATTCAATATCGAAATCAATTTTTCAGTCTAAATGAAGTGCTAATTTCTAAAGATATTCCACATTTGGGTGTGGAATGAGCAATAATCCAATTGATTTGGATGATATCGATATTTTCGAAGCCCAAGAGGAACAAGAAGAGGAACCCAAATTAAACATTCCCATTGTTAGAGGGAAGCAAAAGGAAAAAAAAAAAAGGCAAAATGTTGGATCACTTCAAATTGATTTTGATGGGTCGTGTCGTCAATGGAGTCCCAAGTCCAAAGCGGTATGTAAATACTGCCAACAATGATTAGCATGGCAAAAAGGCATTGGTACTACCTACCTCAATTGTCAATACAAAGCATATGTTGCCAAACATGGACTTCTTCAAGCCGATTAAACATAACTGCAATTTTGTAGTCCAGGTGCCTATTCTACAACTTCGCCCTTCACCACGTGGATGTATCAGAGGAGAATGCACGAACAAGAGTGGTAAAACTTATTACTGGCGTTGAGTTGCCTTTTGTAATAACAGACAACCAACATTTCGTTTCATACATAACAATATCTTCAATCGAGGTACGTTGGTTTGAAACATAAAGATGAAATATAAAGAATTAGGAATGCATTAATATATATCACGATCTCCTCTATTAGGAAACATACATTTGAGGAATTTGGGGTGTCGAATGCTAAAACATTTTTTAGTGACGTAATTCATAGATGGAACTCACTTACTTATTATTAAAGTCATGCGAAGGTTTTGAACATTTAATAACTGAATTTTATAACTAAATTGAAGAAGATGACGCTGAAATATTAAATTTATTTCGTGGCATTAACTCGTATAGGTATAATGAAAATGCAATAGGTTCATCTAGTAATACTTTATCTACTGCATCTAAACAAACATCGGAGGGAAGTGCAAATACATTGCCTGCTAAATTAATTGATTACTTTAATCATAATATGATGTGATTCGGCTTGGGCGCCAAATGACCAAGGATTTGATGTATGTTGGAGGGAACCTAAGGACAAGATTCAAGCTTCGTTCGGGCCAACAAACCCGTATAAATGCATGGTCGAGTTATGGATTTCGATATGGTGGAGTCAATGAGCCAAAGTCCAGGATTTGTATTGAGGTTGAAGGATGAAAACCAATTGAATCAAGTTATTGGAAGAAAATCGAGTTTGAAGCAAAAACCAAGTAACCATGCGATCACATGGTTAAAACCACCGTGCGGCCGCATGAGAGGGTGCAGGGATTTCACGGGCAGTAGTCCATATGCCATGCGATCGCAGCTAAATACACATCACGATCGCATAGGTGATTTTCGGCCAGAAAATTTCCTTTCCGCACGAGAAGATTTGGTTTGAGTCAATTTCTTATTTTTGGCAACTTTAATATTATTAGGACTCTAATTTCGTATTTTACAATATTTTAGGAGTTTATTCCTTTTTAAATTAGGTTTTATATTCTTTAGCATAAATAGGACTTTTATGATTCATTGGAATAAGTTTGATTATGAATTAATGAGAGATTTTCCCCTTCGAAGCTTTGTGTCACACCCCCAAATTAACATTGATATCTGTACACAACCTAGATATAGAATTTTACATATATTTTTTTCTTCGAGTTTGTTAACTTCTAATCACATGTGACACGATCATATAACATATCGAAACCCAAAATCATATTGCCATAATCCAACATATATATTCAGAGCTTATAAACATGTCTACAAGCCATTTCAAAAGTACACTATATAGGATTCCAAAATATAACCCTACAGATGGCAGCCTACAAAATAACCCTACAGGTCGTCATTCATGTACATCGAACTCTGGAATCTTGTAGGAGCTCCACAGCTAGCCATGCTCTCTATGTATTTCCATGCTCACCTACAATGGAAGAACTACATAAGCCAATGCTTAGTAAGCAAAATCATGCATGTCCTGAACATGAGTAATAACGACATATGACACCATGCCATTTACTTTAAATATCATGATAAAAAGTATCATATTTCAATATTCGTCAAAGTCGACTAGAAATCATTTCACTTGAAATCTTTCATTTCATTGGGCCCTTGACCTACCTACTATGCACCGGATAGAGCTCTGCATAATATCAATATCAATAATCAAATGGCCAGTATGAAATCGACACCGACAAGTGGACCATCCTCTCGTGACCACTAGAGGCCCATCCCCTGACTACCCCTATGATCACCCAAGAAGTCTCCCACCCGGCAGCGCCAATAATCATAATATCACAAGGGCACAGTCGAGTGGTCCGCCCTCCCGTGATCACCAAAGGCCCA
>NW_019265877.1:155010-155294 GCF_002742605.1 Olea europaea var. sylvestris | reverse complement strand
CTAGTAGTGGTCAATAAAACATTTATAATGAAACTCACTTTGAAATCATATTTTGCATGCAGGATTTTCAACCATAATCACATGTCGTGCATGCATATGAAAATGCTCATGAATGACATATTTAATGTAAATTGTTGTCTATAGGTTAAGCAACCTCATACTCAATGATCGTAACCACCATATGATGTGCTATAAGCCTCTTATCAAAGTTATGTAGATATCTCAACATTACTATGTCACATATACTAGGTTCTTGCATCGTAGTTGCAAATGGATTTTCACTT
>NW_019265877.1:136025-154032 GCF_002742605.1 Olea europaea var. sylvestris | reverse complement strand
TCCCCTAGCATGAGCTGTCCAAGTAGGAGGTGGCTTCTTGCAGCCAACTTTGACTTCTCCCTTGCACCACATGGAGCCATATGTGACTTAGAAGAGTTATAAATATCTTGTGTAAAGTTCTAAGGACTTATAGGACGTGTTGGAGGCTTAAGGTTGAAGGAATTAGAGGTTAAAGTGGCAAGTCGTCACATGTTAAGTAGGTGTTGTCTCCTTTGATTAAATTCTGATTTTACATCTATCCTTGCAGGTATAAATCCAGTGTCATTCGTTTATTTTGATGTGCTTACAATATATTTCACTTGCATTAAGATCCCAAAGTACTTTATAGATCTAATTCCTCAGCTGTTCATTTAATTTCTTACCCGATTCTCAACCGATTTCAACAATTCGCACCTCAATATTTATAATGTCGTATAAGACACATATTATTACGTTGTGATAATGTCACTTCATCCCTCATGTCCCAAATATGTGAATTACCTATCTAGGGTTTAAGGTGACCTCGATTAGCCAAATGGAAAGCTTGAACCTTCGTTGATATAAATTTTTGGCCTTTCAAATATTACATTACTTACCAAGCCAATCTCCAACATTTAGTTAATCTAACTTTCTATCATAGCTCAATATAAAATTCACCACCTAGATCGAAGAGTCGAAGGTTATCACCATGTTAGGATTTTAAAGCCTTGATGGTCAAATGCATCGTTTTAAGAGAAGGAAATCAGGAAATTGATACAAATGACAATGTAATTAGCATGGAATGCATGAATCATATTGGCCAAATGTAGAACGTGAAGTTCGGGGTATTACACTTTGCTTCAAATTTATCTTGTTCATTAAATTGAATGGGGCGAACTTATCAAGACTAATCATATTGTGGTGTTCAAAATATCGGATTGAATCATTGAATTGTGTAATCAAGGGGTCTTTCGCGTTAACGTTACCGTTGGGTTTTTTGGTTCATCTTTTATTGGTTCAAATCCACAATTCGTGTGTGATTTCTTCAATCGTGTGATCAAGAGGTCTTTCAAACAACGGTGTTGTTGGGTTGCTTGGTTCACTATTTTGGTGTCAGATCCATAAACATTGGTTATATTGGCATTCTTGGGATCCGATTCAATATCCTGTGGGTTTGATTGCAACCTTGCTGATCGAGTTCGTATCATAATATGCATACCAATAAAAATTTAAAAAAAGTTCCGAAGAGGTTATTAAATTTTGGCGGAGGTGCGGATGACGATGACCAGTAGTATCCACAATTGCAAAATATTTGCTGACACCTCTGATTAGCATCATAGTTTTGGAGTCTGTTTTTAGTGCAGGTAAGAGGGTTTTGCCTAAGGTCAGGAGTCGACTGAAAGAAGATATTTTAAAAACATTAATGTGGTGAAGGATTGACAAGATGATCATTTCTGAGTACAAGATAAATATGTCGAAATTACATGTCGTCGAGTATGTGATATTTGATTACACCAGTTTAATCAAAATTTGTTATTTTATAATAATGTTTTAATTTTCTTTAAAAAATTGTATACGTTACAAGTTGTTCGTATACAATTTTTAACTCCGTCTACTCAAAATTTAAGTAGCCAGTTCCAAACTCGGATAAAGAATGAGAGTTTATATTTTATCTATTTTAAAAAAGAAAAAGAAAAAAATCATATTAATCAAATCTTTTTACTTGATTTATTTATTTTTTGTAAAAAAAAAAAAACATAGATTTCATTTCTTTTATCTATTTTTTGCATTTATTTAAAAAAAAAGGCAAACTTGCAGCCAAAACTCAGCTCGTTTCTGGTCGAGTTTTTATTTATATAGGACCCTAAAAATATTGTTTCCATAAGAGTTTCGACGGAAAAAAGAACAACGTTCTTGCCCTAGAATTGCTCTATGCAACCGCATAGAACAACTCTATGCGGTCGCATAGAGTAAAAATTTTCTGGCATTTTAAGTTCGGTTTGCCTCTATGCAACCACATAGAGGGTAGCACTCTGCTACCAACTATGAAAGATGTACATTTTGGTCCCTCTACTTAAATCCTTCACTTCTTAGCCTCTTTTCTTCATTCCTTTCATTCCATCATCCTAAGATATCATTAATTGGCAATTGGCTTAATCGATTTCTCAATTTGTTCATCGGGTCAACTTTTGGATAATTGCATCTTGGTCCCTAAACTTTACGTCATTTTAGTCCTTTTTCGCGTCTTTTCTCCTGAATTTCACCATGTTCATCGTTGTTCCCTACAATTTACAAATGAAATGAGATTAAGTCACAATTCAATCATTTTGCTCGTTATTAAGTCATGTTTGTGACCTAAATAAGTGTGCAAAAACAGACTTATCAACCAACATTGATGGATGCATCAAGGATGGATTTACGAATGGTATGGACATCACTAGGAATCACACTGAAGCTGTATCATGGCATTCTTAGCATCGTACAGCCCATGCTCGATTTTGGAGGTTGAGATCAGAGCTGTACTAGATGGGATTCTATTGGCCAGAGGACTTGGACTCTCATCTTTTTGGATTGAGTTAGATTCTACCACAGCCATTGTTCACGAAATATTTCTTTCGATTTAAATTACCGCAAGTGTACGGGTCGTGACAAGTAATAAAGTGGACTTTAGAAGTCCGAGTATCGTCCCACAGAGAAAGAGTAGTTCAATTTTATTTATTTTAGCCTTAACCGAAACTAATTGACTTAAAATGAGTTTTGGAATCAAAAGCCCTAATCTTGGGAGAAATCCCCAAATTGAAAAACCCTAATTTCAAATCAAACCCTAATTACTTAAATTCACTTAACGAATGACTCAATTATGAAAATGTTATGAAAATAACTGAAATGTATTGTCAATTTATGAAAAACGAATGCACTAGGATCACGAATCCCCAAATAATTATTAAGTCAACCCTAATTTCTCAATATTTTTGTTAGCTTCTTCACGTGTGGGCAAAACTCTTCATCACCGTCATAATGTATAAATTGTTGACTTTTATTCCCATTGAAGGAGTAACAAATTTTACATGCTTTTTCAACAGAAAAACTTGACATTTGATACATCATTTTCAACTTTTTTCTTAAATTCTAAATGTTCTTTTAACCGTTCACCGTATGATGAATGTGCATGATTGAAAACTAATTTTTTCCTTCTTGGAAGGCCAGATCATCGAAACTTAGGAAGATGATATCGCTCACCTAAATATGATCCAAAATAACCAATCATGTGAACATATCCAATATTTAATAATAATATTTACCTACACATACAAAAGACACAATATGTAATTCAAATATTAAAAAAATAACAATAAACAAGTAATAGAAAAGGGCAAAACATCATGTACATAATTGTTTCTGATTCCCATAGGTGGATGAGGAATGTTGACCTCAAAAATTGGACCCTCCACGTGGCCAACTGATAGCCGCTCCACGTATTCCTCCCTACACACAATCAACGCACGGTCAGATGCACACGATTAGAACCAATAGGGGTGATGGTGGCCATATACACTCCAACAGTCAAGTTAGGGTCAGGTGATCGAAATAGTACCAAGGTTGTGCAAAATAGTGGGGAGGAAAATATATATATTTGCTTACTATGGAGTGCTAAGTAGTAAGAGTTTCATTACCTTTGCCTCTTGCCAAGCCTTGGGTATTTATAGATAAGGAGAGTCGTTGGATGTGGGACACGTGTCTACATCTAACGGTATAAGGCATCTACTCATAGGCGTCAATCAGCCGTGTCTATAGAGTGGGCGGGTAATTTCTTCTCCCGAGTTGAGTTGACATAAAATTGATACGTCACATCAACTAACCTCATGGAGACGTCAAATCACTTTAAATCTTAGGTGCAGAAAATATTCTGGCAAAGATCTCATTCTGAAATTGGTGGCGGATCCTCTGGCAGAGGTCCCCGGAGTGCATTTCACCTCGGATTCAAGGGCGAGGGTGCTTCGATCAGTCCCGCAGAATTGCCTATGCCTCGTAGTGTGATGACTGAATTGCCTATGCCTCATAGTGTGATAGCAGATCGTCACCGTTGGTGAAGTCACTTCGAAACTACTTCGGATGAGTGTTCCATACCTCGCATAATGTGGTGATGGACTTTTCGAAGTGGTTCAGATAGAGGCGTAACAGTGGTCCCCCAAGTTCATGTATGAATATTTATATCATGGGTGGACTTGTCTTCCCAATCGGGTATGTATGCCTCGGGATGGGGACCGTGATTAGTGAGAACTTGAGGGTCGTTCATCTGTGTTCGTCGGAGCGTTGATCCTAGGTAGATGCGCTAAAGCTTTGCTACTGCAAGAGGAAAAATTTATGTGAGATCGAGGTACTGCCCAATTGGACGACGCGTAAGGAGATGGCTAAAACTTTGTAAAGCTTAGGAGGGAACGCAGCGACCGAGGCGATGACCAACAGGGGACTCCGCGTCAGGTGCATCTAAGCTATGTAAAGTTGAGTGAGGAGCTCATCTGCCACCGGTGCGTTAACCCACAGAGGACGACGCATTGGGAGATGACTAAAACTTTGTAAAGCTTAGGATGGAACGTAGCGATCGAGGCGATGAACCACAAGGGACTCCGCGTCAGGTGCGTCTAGGGTTTGTAAAGTTGAGTGATGAGCTCATCTGCCACTAGTGCGCTGAACCACAGGGGACGACGCGTTGGGAGATGGCTAAAATTTTGTAAAGCTTAGGAGGGAACGCAACAACCGAGGCGATGACCCACAGGGGACTCTGCGTCAGGTGTGTCTAAACTTTGTAAAATTAAGTGAAGAGCTCGATCCGAGGCGGGCGTATCTGACGTTAAATGATTTGACAGCTGTTGCGTATTTCCAAGGTGACAGTTGGGTGCAGTGCCCATTTTCCTAAAAAGCCGTCACGACCAATTATTGTTGACAGCTGGTGGTGACCAAGGCGATACGTTCTATGTGAGCATGAGGGTCACAGCAAAATTTTAGACGTAGATCAAATCTGGCGATTCATTTTAACGGCCTAGATTGATGATGCGACGGATGGCCTAGATTGATTGCATTTGAATTCAACGGTGGAGATTAGTTGGAGCGCTCTATAAAAGGTGGACTAGACCATTTTTAGAGCTTTTCACTCTTACGAAAATAGAAAATCCCATTGCTCTCAAACTCTTTGCGATTTTCGGCGTTCTTCAAGCATTTCTGGCGACCACACACCACTTTTTGACCATTTTCGGCTAGGGAACACTCAAACTCGTAAGTTTCAGTAAATATTTGAGACATTTCCTTTCTGAAAATGGCTTCTAAGGGTAGTGCTAGTTCGGGGAGGGGACTTGAGTTAGTGCAGATGGACGAGCCCATTGTGGCGACCTTCTCCGAAGTAGCTGAAGCGATACTTGGGGGAGAGAACATTTGGAAGAGGCCGGATAGCCCAGCAGATATTTCTGTACATTGGGGAGTGTCGGATTATCTCTCCAAGCTAAAAGGAGCCGACCTAGAAAGACTTAGGACTGAATATAGGATAACAGATAGTATAGACCTGATCCTACCCGAACCTGACGAGAGGGCCTGCTACCCAAGCCAGGGTGCGTGGCGATAAGCGAGGTGATCCTTAGGGCCGGTCTTAGGCTTCCAATTCACCCTTTTTTTTGGATGGTGCTTCGGTCTTATGGCTTAGCACCGACCCAATTGAACCCGAACTCCTGGAGCCAAATGGTGGGCTCCTAGATGTTATGGAAAGAGGCATCACTTGGGATGGAGATGCCCTTCTCTATTTTTTAGACCCTTTACATTCCCAAAGTAACAGCCGGAGGGATAAGACCAGGGGCTGGTATTACCTGACCTCTTGGGGTTATCGCACTCCTTTCATGCTCGATGTGCTGAGCTCCATCAAGGAGTGAAAGAGCTCGTGATGCTGGGCTGCCGGGAGATGGGACACGATGGAGGGGAACCCCTTGGCACTTCTTACGGTCGCCACGAAGTATTCGTTACTTAGTGAGTATTGTAGCTGTAATTCTTGTTTATTTCTATTCGGTTCGGATCATAACTAACATTTGTTTTCATTTTTTGAAGGCACTCTTCCTCGGTACGAGCAGTCCTCCGACGACTTCGAGATCATCTGCGTCATTTATCAACTACCTCCGAAGAAGAGGTCGTTCCACCGGCTGATCAAAAAGAACATTCATTTTGTGACATGCAACCTGATGGCCTCACAAGGTAATATCTCGAAGTGAATACCTTTCTGTACTTCCAAGTCGTTTACACTTGTACTAATTTACTTGTTTCTTGCAGATAACTTTAATAAGAAGATGCCTCTCTAGCCCAACTTCAAGACCATACAAAAGATGATGGCCGAAACGAGGGCCTTGAAGACCTCCTCCTCCTCTTATAAGAAGCAGATGGAGGACTTGGTGGATGCCAGCAAGAGGCTCCCTCCAATAGAGGAAAAGGTGCCCGAGGATCCTGAGGCCAATCTGCTTCGAAAGGGCAAAAAACCTACTACCCCTTCGAAGCGACCAATGGTGATGAGGCCACCCCCCCCCCATTTTGAGGCAAACTACAATTCCTACCAGGGTGGCCATTCCAGAGAAAATGCCTATGCCATCAGAGGCTTCTCCTGCCTCGGCCACGCTGCCAATTGCTGCTGTGCCTCTCACCCAGGTGCTGGGGCAGCCCAAGAGGAAAAGAGCCCATCCCTCAAAGGAAGTGGACTTCTTGGGCACAAACTCTGAGGAGCCAATAAAAGAAATACTGGAGGCTCTCCCTCCAGAAACGGCTGCAGTGGTGGTGGTCCACAATAAGTATTGGATCAAAGAATGGAGGGACCACACCACCTCCTACACTGTTGAGGACCTAGTGGCAGCCAATAGTGCCTGTGTGGCCCAAGCTCTGAGCACCAGCATCCAGTTTGAAGGCTTGGTGAAAGACCTCAATGCCAAGAGGGAGGACCTTGCCAAGCGCCTCGAAGAGGCGATGCAATATGGGAATGCGATGAGGGAGGGCCGGGTCAAGGCCATAGAGGAAGAAAAAGGAAGGAGGGAGGTTGAGGCCCAGCTGGTGGCTGCTAAAGAAGACATAGAGCGGCTGAAGAAAGAGCTCTATGAAGTAGAGTACCAGGTGGCTGCTATGACCCGAAGAGTAGATCACACCAATGAGCACCACTGGCTCGCCACGGAGGCTCTGGAGGCCTCCAATAAGGAAAAAGAGGAGCTGAGGGGTGGAGGCCCAATCTGAGGAAATCGCCTCCTTGAAGGAGGAACTGAAGCCAGCAGGGGAAGTGGCTGTTCAAAACTTCATTAACCACTTCGAGGAGCATCCCCTATACGACGACTTTGCAAATTTTTAGGCATCGTGGAGTGCCCAAGCCTTATTGGGTCGGCAGAAAAAGGTCCACCCCACTCTGGACATCTCTTCTTTAGAGGCAGAATTCGGGGGACCTACTGGAGGCCTGCCTGATAAGCTTTCCAAGGATGCTCCAGAAGCTCCCGAGGCGGGTGGTGAAGGCCATCCTGTAGAATAGGGCTAATCTTGTAATGGCTTCGGCCTTTTTTGTAATTCAATTTCAAGTGAATAAAATGAAATTTTTGCTAAGTATTGTTGCTTCTGTTTTATTATCGTGTTGATCTTGTTTACACATATGAATGACAAGCACATAAGATTAAGCACCTCTTAAAAATAATCAGAAGATCGGATCACTTAAGTAAACATATTGAAGGACTGTGGTAACAATTTACTAACCGATGTGACAAAGAACTGAAGTATCATTACTTAGAAAAGTTACATTACCCTTTACTAAGGCATTTTCAGCACTTAGTAAACTAGGGAAATTACAAACGAGATCGGATCAAGACATACATTTATTAGACAACATTGAGATCGGATCGGAACAAAAGCTTATCACGGATAGTATTTTCTCAAGTGTTCGATGTTCCATTAATGAGGTAGTGCTTTCCCTGCCATGTCTTCAATTTCGAAAGTGTCAGGTCGGGATTCCCTACGGATGCGGTAAGGACCCTCCCACTTCGGTCCGAACACTCCGGACCCAGTTGGCTTTGATGACTGGAAGACCCTTCTGAGGACGAGGTCCCCCAGATGAAGAGTTCGATTTTTGACCTTGGAGTTATAATAGCGGGTCATCTTTTTATGATACTTTGCCAAATTCACCTGGGAAGTATCCCTCCTTTCTTCAAGGAGGTGGAGTTCGTTTACTCGGGCCTCGTCGTTACTGATCTTGTTGAAGTATATTCGACGGTGCGATGGGACCCCAACCTCGATCGAGCTCATGGCCTCGGCTCCGTAGGTCATTGAGAATGGTGTTTCCCTTGTTGTAGTTCGGCTGGTGGTTCTGATGGCCCAGAGGACGTGGGGAAGCTCATTTACCCAAGCCCCCTTTGAGGTGTCAAGCTTCCTTTTTAGGGTATGCTTGATAGTTCTGTTTACTGCCTCAACTTGTCCATTTGCCTGCGGGTGATGAGGCGTTGAGAAATCATTTTTTATCCCCAGTTCGTCGCACAATTTTCGCATTTTCCTGTTGTCGAATTGTCTCCCGTTGTCGGACACTAAGGAGTGAGGAATGCCGAACCTACAAATGATATACTTCTAGACGAATTTCGTAGTATTCGCCTCAGTGATCTTGGCAAGAGGTTCAGTCTCGACCCCACTTGGTGAAGTAGTCAATCGCGACAATGGCGAACGTCGCGCTTCCTCTTCCTTTTGGGAGTGGACCAATAAAGTCGATGCCCCACTTGACGAATGGCCAGGGGCTGGTCACTACGGTGAGGCTCTAAGAAGGCTGCCTTTGAATCTTTGAGAAGCACTGGCACTTGTCATATTTCTGGACAAACTGGCAAGCATCCCTTTTCAGGGTCGGCCAGAAGTAGCCTTGACGGAGAACCTTGTGCGCCAGAGCCGTTCCTCCGGAGTGATTTCCATAGATTCCCTCATGGATTTCCCTAAGTATATATGTAGCCTCTTCGCCTCCCACACATCGAAGAAGTGGTGAGGCGAAGCTTCTTTTCTAGAGCATATCCTCTTTCAGGACGAAGTGCGCAGCCCTTCTTCTTAACTTTCTCGCCTCGCTTCTAGAAGTAGGAAGTGTTTGATCCTTTAGATAGACGATGATGGGCTACATCCATACCGGGGTGCCTTCTATCCATAGCACCTCTTCACCTCCGAAAATGGAGGGCTTCGATAAGTGTTCAATGGGTACAATCTTTAGTAGCTCTGAATCCTTGCTACTGGCCAATTTTAATCAAAACACTACACTATATTATGTTAATGTAGCAAATTATAAGCATCTTCTTCTAAATTTCTTTTAGTTTAATTTCTTCTCCCGAATTGAGTTGACATAAAGTTGATACGTCACATTAACTAGTCTCATGGAGACGTCAAATCACTTTAAACCTTAGGTGCAGAAAAGATTCTGGCAAAGATCTCATTCTGAAATTGGCAGCGGATCCTCTAGCAGAGGTCCCCAGAGTGCATTTCGCCTCGGATTCAGAGGCAAGGGCACTTCGGTCAGTCCCGCAAAATTGCATATGCCTCGTAATGTGATGACTGAATTGCCTATGCCTCGTAGTGTGATAGCAGATCGCCACCGTTGGTGAAGTCACTTTGGAACCACTTCAGATGAGTGTTCCACACCTCGCATGATGTGGTGGTGGACTTTTCGAAATAGTTCAGATAGGGGCGTAACAAAGAAAATTAAGTGTTCTAAGAAAATACGTTTTTCACGAGCAACGCCTTCCCATGTAGTTCATTCAAAATGTAAAATACATATCAAAATCACATACAACGATCACATTTTGAGTTAGAAATGTAACATCGTAGAAAATTTATATGACTATTAGAAATTTTTTGGGAATATTATAGAGTTTTTAAGAACTTTTGAGGTTAAAATGTAATTTGGAATTGAGATATGTAAAAAGCATTGAACTTGTGGACAATAAGCTTGCAAACGGTATTATATATATTCAATGTCGAGATCGTTGCATCAATCCAAAATCTAATTATTTCATGCATTTGGCCTTTTAGTTTTCAGATATCGACCCTCCAAACATAATTTCATTCTCCAACCATGAAGGTTAATTAGCACAAAACATTCTAACTTTTCAGTGTTATTGTGCAAAACGTCATCACCTTTAATTTTTTTGGCATTTTCATCTTTACATTCACTTTTTATTGCAGAAATCATCATTTTCATCAAATTTCTCGTATAAAATGACAAATTTACCCCCATGTAAATAAAACAATAAAAAAGAAAAGAAAAATTAAAGAATAAATTACAATCATACTCCCAAACTTTTTTAAAAAGTACAAATGAGTTCAAATAAATTATTAAAAGAATAATTAGTATAAAACATCCCTACTTTCATTATTATTGTGCAAAACGTCTCCCCTTCCATTTTTTGACATTTTCACCCTCATTTTATATTTCGGTACAAAAATATTTATTTCATCAATTTTTTCAATTAAAAGTTGTAAAATGAGAAATACACACTCCTCTTTAAACAAAAGAAAATAAAGAAAAGAAAAATAATGATCAAATTGCAACTATATTCCCAAAATTTTCAAAAAAGCACAAATGAATTTCAAATAAATAATTAAAAAAGAAAATGATTTTTATTTTTTAATTATTTATTTGAAAATTATTTTTTTATTTGTTTTTTTTTATTTTAAGTACAGTTGTAATTTTTTCTTTACCTTTGTTTATTTAAATAGAAGGATATATTTTTTATTTTATAGCTTTTATTTGAGAAAATTGATGAAAATAATGATTTTTACAATGAAATATAAAAATAAAATTATAAAAGTGAGATGTTAAAAAATAAAATGTGTGGACGTTTTGCACAATAATAATGAAAGATGGAAATGTTTTGTACTAATTACCTTTTTAATAATTTATTTGGACTCATTTGCACTTTTTAAAAAAGTTTGGGACTATGGTTGTAAATTTGTTCTTTATCTTTTCTTTGCTTTTTTTATTGTTTTATTTAAATGGGTATATCTGTCATTTTATACGAGAAATTTGATGAAAATGATAATTTCCGCAATAAAATGTGAAAATAATGGTGAAAATGCAAAAATAAAAAATAAAAATAAAAAAATGAAAGGTATGAACGTTTTGTACAATAACATTGAAAAATAGAGACGTTTTGTGCTAATTACCTACCATGTGTTTGGTATCTTTAGTCCAATCAACTATGTCTAGATGGTAATGAATCCTATACTCGGTGGATTATTTGTGCGAAATGTGGAAGAACAATGACGTGAGTGCTAGGGTAGACAGGGATAGAGGTAAGTAGCATTTCAACTGCAATATGAAATAACACATTTTATGTTACAATATGCCCCCATATAATTATACAAGATGTACCATTGGTACAGAATACATGACGTATAATATTGTTGCCGAATATCTGCATAATATTGAAATATTCGGGATATGATTCCATTACATGATCGGTGCATCGATATCCATTTAAATACTGTCGTGTGTCATTATGATTCATGCATAGTATACGAAATATACTATGGCGAATAATCGGATAGGACGTCTAATTGAGAAGGTAACATTGAATATAATCGAATTTTCATGCTAGTGTACCATGCTATATTTGGCATCTCAATAGATAGACCACTTCAGATTTCCAAAGTAATTAAGGGTACCCCATAATAAGGTGTTTTCTTTTTCTTTATTATTTTTTTTAATAAAAAAATAAAATAAAATTATGCCTTTAATTTGGGAGTAAACTGGAAACCAAATTACATAACATTTCATTACTTCAACATTTTGTACAATCTCGCTAATATATCACTCTTAGCTCTTTAGAAGTATAATTTTTCAAGTATCACTCTCCTATACAACAAGCCTTATAACACAATCCAAGACCAGATAATACTTTGCACAGAACAATTATGATGAAACTTGGAAATATTACTACAAGAGTTCACATGTAACAGAAACAATAGAAATAAGCCCTATATACAATCTAAATTTTCTGTTAAGAAAGAAGACTTCCTACCATATTTGCATAAAAAATACATTATGGAGTTGCTTTCTGTGAATCCTTAAGGAGGCTGGCCATTCTATGGCATTTCGACCCAAAACAAGTATGAAATATTTTTACATCAGCTCTTTCTTGGTGCTGGAAACAAACTAGCAGCTATTGAAGATGTTAGTATTTCAGGTAAGCAGTAAAAATGGGACAACCATTACAATTTCTCTGTCGAGCTCGCATGTACACGTAATTGTAATAATTGGGTCCTCAGGCTACAATGTATCACCTGTTAAGACAACTTGTGTTAGTGCTGCACAGAATTTTCTATAGGAACCACTGGCTTCAAATGCAAACTCATGCCTAGCATATCTGGATAAGCTTAAGCCCAAGTAAAATTTATTTATAAGTAAGTTGTTTATTACCAAATGTTTATATAAGTTACTTTTTCTTAAGTCAATTTTTTCTCCATTTTGAAAGACTTTAATGTCGAAATGAGTAACTTAGTCCCGGTTTGGACTCCATTAAAATTAGTTTTTAGAAAAAAATGTAATTTGGTTTAGTGATTTTTTTGGAGAATGTGTGATTTAAAAAGAAAGAAAAAGCATTGGGCTTACGTGTAATATTATTTTATTGAAAAATATGTGATTGAAAAGAAGAAAGAGAAAAATGCATTAAAATTAAAATGGAGCTTAAACAGGGGCTTATCTCTTTGAAGAAATAATTTTTTTCTTAAAAATTACATAATTGGTATTTACTTACACCTTTAAAGCTTATCCAAACACGCTCAAAGTCTATACTTATTAGCACTTTAAGCGGTTAAATAAAAAGTTTCTGGTAGAATTGAAGCTCATTTTTACCTGCAAGGGTATGAATCTAGTTGACAACCTATCTTTGCATTCATCAAGTGAACTGTGCTCTCTAGCACTAAAGTTTGCAAGTTCAGAAACCAAAAAGTTCATTTGCTCAACCTGTGGGTGTAAATAATTCAATAGAAATAAAACAAAAGGGTTAAATGGATAGTAAAGCAGTTAGTAGGGTTCCATTACCTCAAAAAAGAGGGGAAAAAAATAAAAATCCATCGATCTCAGTTCTAGTTAACAGCATCCAAAATATATATTCAATTTAATACACTGTTTTTCCCTTTGATCAGAGAACCTTGCTCCCTGTCCCAACAGGGTTAAAAATAGGCGCCCCTGTTTTTAAACCTGTGGTTTTATCCTTGATGAGAATCACATTATCGGTTATCACCAATTCTTGAATCCACCAGTGGACACTGCAATTTGGCGCAACTGGAGATATATATTTGTGCATGGAAACATTTTTCAAATGATAAGATAAGTAGTTTTGAGGTCCAAACTTTGCTATGAGAATTTCAATTGCATACAACACCACGTAATGTCATCAGAAAATCTATTTCTCATTGATGAAGTGGAGGAAAGAAAAAGTTAAGCATTTTCTCAGTCTAAGTCCCACATTAAGCATAAAAATGAAAATCACTAAACCTGAACCTAAAAGAAAGATATCTTGAGTCCTAGTTAAAACAACATCCAACAATGGGTTCATATATTGCTCATTTTCTGTTGTTTTTCCCTTCAAGTGAGAGGAAAGAGCTGCACGGTGGGGGGGGGGGGGGGGGGGTTTTAAAAAAAGGGGAATGAGCATTAAGTATAGATCACAGTGCATGTTGCACATCCATGACTTTTCAAATGCATGGCCTAATATAAGAAACTTTCATATTTGATGATAAACTGTAAAGTTCAAAAAAAAAAAAAATAAATAATTACTTCTGAGTTTCAAATAAATGTCTTGATGTAAGTTGGAACACTATCAAAGTGGGCACTGATAATGACAGATGTTTAAAGAGAATACGCCTGAAGTGGAATCACAAATACTTGTGTTTTCTTATAGAAAGCAAATAAGATACAATAGAATGACGATGACATGTATTTGCAGCAGTTATCAACTCTTGAGGATAACATTTTGGTACAATTTGCAACAATTTCATTGATGTCATGCTGAGATCTATACTTATCAATTTTGAGAAGAAATTCAAGGTAGCACTTAGCATTTGGCAAGCTCGAAACCAGTTTTAGTGAGAACATAGTGGAATGAGTTTACTTGAAGTTTGGCAACTGTGACAAGTGAAGAGAACTGGTTCAACCTTTTTCAAATTTTGGCCTGGAGAAAATTCTTGGAGGTTCAAGACAGACCCTAAAAATCTGCCAGATTACAACAGAAAATATTCAATTCACATTTCATTTATCCAATTTAGAAGAGGAATCACCTTAGTTGACAAAGAGCATATTGAAGATGCCATTGCTTGCATCACATCAACAGCTGAAGAAATGGCCTCTTCTACATTTTGCACATTAGCCTGTACTTATAGTGACCCAGAAAAAGAAAAAGAAAGCAATTTCAAGTCCTGTACATACTAAATTAGACAAGTCTCGACAACTGAAATGTCTTAGTTGTTAGGAAATAGCATCAACATACCCTTGCACCACTAACAACAGGAAGGCTTATAATGCTGGTTTCTAATGCCTCTTTAGCACTAGATACTGTATTGTTGTGATCAACATCAATTAGATCCCAATTTTGTAAATATGGTTCCTGCATTCAACAAATACAGCTAAATACTCAATAATTGTCAACCATATTGCCAGTATATGTATCTTGAATCCATTACTTAAATTGTGATGTTATTCAAGACCTGTTGATAAAAATAAAATTAGAGACAGTCAAATACAGATTGTGAAAAAAGATTAATCAATAAAAGTCTGGGGTGGGGACTTGGGGTGATGGGATGTGGAAGCAATCCCAATTCACACACATGCACATGAAGAGACAGAGATCTTTGACAGACTATGAAGGAACTGAAAGACAATAGAATACTACATATGTCCAATATATGCATCACCAGCAACACCCCACATAAACACAATTTAATTCAAATCATTGCCTTACAGTAACTAATGAGCATTTATGCACAATAGATCAAATCAGACCTTCAAAATTTGTTTACAGAAAATGATTTGCAGAAGACTTTGACATATAAAGCAGAATAAAAGACTGTTTAAGAAAATGATTTTCCGATACAGTTCAACAAGATTGAATCTGAAAAATATAAAAAGTACTTCTATGCAAATAATATAAATACTGAATTTGAGCTCTAGAGTGATATTAGAAAGAATCATTAGAGAAAAACAGTCTCACCTCTCCCTTTAGGATGGAATATAGCTTCAGATTATGTCTCAACAATTGTAATTCAATTCTCTTGGACTTGACAGAATGCCGCAATTTGGTAGTAGATATCCATGCATTATATAGACTTCTCTGGTGTAATGAGAACATAAAATTGAAAATTCTTTTGCACAGAATACTACATCAAAAATCCAAATCACTAACAAAATCAAAAAGAACAAGGTAACATTTGGTGAAATGAATACCATCTCTGTAATCTAGCACCAGAGAAAGATATAAGCAGGCAATAGTGTTGGCAGGCAGCAAAGTGTGAGGGCATTGTGCATATCAATCATCAATTGAAAAGCAAAATGTGTCTGTATAAAGAAGTGCAAGTTTTATCATCAGACCACAGTCTCACACTGAGAAGACCTAATTTGACTTGAAACGCGTGTTTCTGATCAACTTAAAATAGAACTCCCTGGTTTTATCTTTTGTTCCGAAACAAATCTATGGCTTGTTTGAGCCCCATTCTTTTCATAAAAATACATTTTGTAGTAGTGTTATGATGAAGAATGTGTTGTTAAAAAATAATGAAAAGTTTTAGATTGATGTGTAATATTATTTTTCTTGAAAAATGTGTGGTTAAAAATGAGGTTAAATCACTATTTGAGAATGTATTTTGATAGAAAAATGGGGCTCAAACAAGGGTTATGCGTAAGATATATCCAATAACAGGCCCCTAATTACTGGAAACAGCCTAAAATTTGGTTAATAGCTGATCAATCACAACCACACTGTCATCCATGTGCATAATAAAAAATTATTTCTCATCCCTCATTTACTCAAATTGTAAAATTTTCCATATAAAGATCCCTGGATTTAAAGCTCATCTCTCATTTACTGTGTGTCAGAGTCAAGTATAAATATAAGCCTTTACTGATCAACATGAATTCTCATCCATTTCTGTGCAGAAAGAAAATTTTCATTGATGTGTGAGACCACGAGGAACAACTACAATGAAAAATAAAACTGCTAAGCCACTGTAGTTGAAGGCTTGACTTTAGAAGAAAGCTACTCAATATTAAAAACAGAAATCTCCTGGGCCTGTGCTGTATTTGTGTGTGTCAATGGGGAAGGGGGAGAGGATTTCACATTAACAGCCAATAAATTGTAAACAAAGATCAAAGGGTTTAGAATGATTACTTTATACCTGACAGAAAGAGCAATAAAAGCAATTAAAAGATATATATATCCCCTCCCAAGAACATTATAAAAAATGAGACAGCGTGAATATATATGACTCATACTATATTCATTTTTTGGGTTCATGCGCATGGTATGCTTCAATCAGAAGCCAGAGAAGGCATCAACACTATGAAGATTCCATGTGCATAAAATCCAATTAAATATGTAGGAATAGAAGATTATCTACCAATTTTATATCTAAGGTGTGGAATGACATGAACAGAACCATCTATCCGCTTAGGAGGAAGGCTAGTAAACAATTTTTTTGTTACTTCTTGTGGGTTAGACAATCCATGTTTGCATCCCGAAGACAAGTATTGTGTACAATTATGTAAGAAGCTACTAAAACTAGTCCTCATTGTTGAGTTAGAAACAAGTATGCTAAAAAAACCTTTAGCCATTTTTATCCAACCATACTTTTCTTTCGACATTTTCAGTATCATAAATATAAGCCTCAGCATGATAGGGAGGCAACAATAGATATCGTGCATGATACTCTCGCAAGACATTATAACAACAGTAAGTTGATTATCTTCGAATTTTTTCTTTTTTTTTAAGGAAAAAACAACTGGGAGAAAATTAATACCTTCGCAATTTCTTCCTGTACTAACAGCGATTTCTCAGCTCTTGCATTCACAAATTGCCACTGCAACTGCCGGTTATACAGTAGCCTCAGGTCATGTGCATCAACAATCCGACTCTCCCCCAACTTTCCTTTCCTCGCATCAGTGACAAAGCTCATCATTGACAACATACTGCTCACATTATTATCACTCGACACGTTCCTTGCTACATTTCTTATTCTCGTCGGACTATTGATCGCCCTTAAAGGAGTAGAAGTAGACAACTTGCTCGGTGATGCTGGTCTCAGCCCCCCTCGAAGTGGTGATAAACCCCTAGGAGATGATACAGGATTCTCATTCAAAATTTTTTTTGCACCAATTACTTTTGGAGGACCTGTAGTTCTATTCAATCCAATAACTTTTGACCTCGGTGAAGACGGGTCTGGTACTTTATGTATCCTATTCGACTCTTGCCAAACTCTCGCAGGCACAACAATCCCCCGTTGCCCTCCTCTTAATTCATTCACACTTCCAGTCTCAATACCCTCTGATGAAACGGTCTTAGTATCTGAATTCACCGGAATAGCTAGATTCGATCTAATTTCCATTTTATTAGTCATTTTAACCTCAGAATTATAACTCTCAGGCTTCAATGTAACACCAAACTCGTTTCTACTATTTTCATCAAGCATAGATTTCGTCAATTTTTGAATTGCAATCCCAGATCCATTGAATTTCGATCTCTCCGCGCCGTAATCTAAACTTTGAGTCAATAAACTCGAATTGTCTCTCCTTGATCTCCCCGGCCAGCGCTGCTGCTGCTGTTCACTTGGCCTCGAATTCTGCCTCTTCCGCGGGTCCCTTACTGGCGTGAGCTTCCTCCTCTCCGTCGTAGCTTTCCTCAAACCACCGCCCGGAGTCCCCACACCTCCCGCTGTCGACGCAGTCTTCGCCTTACTCACTGGTACCGAGATCGATTCTCCCTGGAACGACACTGACAAACTCCTCATCGACGTCACCAGCAGCTTCTCCGCATTCGAT
>NW_019265877.1:125454-129172 GCF_002742605.1 Olea europaea var. sylvestris | reverse complement strand
TATGTGTGCAGCAATGCTAATATTGATATGACTGAACTTTGGCATCAAAGACTTGGTCATGTTAACTATAAAAGTTTGTCAAAGTTGGTCAAAAAGAAATTGTAGATGGTTTGCCTAAAATTGAACAAAATGAAAATACTGCATGTAAACCTTGTCAACAAGGAAAACAACTTAGGATAAACCATAAACAAACCTCTAAAATCTTGACAAACAGACCTTTAGAACTTCTCCATATGGATTTAATGGGACTACCTAAGGTTGAGAGCCTAAGTGGTAAACGTTATATTCTTGTTGTGGTAGATGACTTCTCTAGATATACTTGGATTGAACTATTAAGAGAAAAATCTGAGACATGTGACCTGATTAAATTCCTGTGTAAAAGACTCAGATTTGAATGGAATCTCTCCATTACTAGGGTTCAAAGTGATCATGGGAAAGAGTTTGAAAATTCTACGGTTGAAAACTTCTGCTTGGAGGAGGGAATACAATATGAGTTCTCCTCACCAATCACTCCACGACAAAATGGAGGTGTTGAGAGGAAAAACAGAGTGCTTCAGGAAATGGCTAGGGCTATGCTACATGACAAGGATCTAGCCATGCATTTTTGGGGTCAAGTTATTATTACTGCTTGCCACATAGTGAACACAGTTTATCTAAGACCAAAAACCAATAAGACTCCCTATGAGATTTGGAAGGGCAAGAAGCCACTGTCAAATACTTTCGTGTGTTTGGCAGCAAGTGCTACGTTTTGAGGGATAGAGAAAACTTTGGCAAGTTTGATTCCAAGAGTGATAAAGGGGTTTTCTAGGATATTCTAAGAACAGTAGAGCCTATCGTCTTCACAACTTGCGTACTTAGAGTGTCATAGAGTCTATAAACATTGTTGTTGATGATGCTTTCACTGAGGGGAAGAGTGTTGAAAATGGGGTAGATAGAAACGATCTAAGTGATGATCAAGGAACCATTGTTGAAAATAAAGAACAATCAACCCCAAAATCTCCGCGCTCCTCTAAAGTTATAAACATCTCCAATAAGGATCTACCAAATTGTGTCCAATCTAAGCTTCCTAGAGAATCGTCGTCCAGGGTCAAATCCAATCATTCTAAGGTTAACATCATTGGAGATTTAGATGAAGGTATGAGGTTACGAAAGAGAGTTTTGAATAACCTAACACATACAAGCTATGTATCGCAGCTTGAACCTAAGAAAGTAGAGGAAGCCCTTAGAGATGAATGTTGGGTGAATGCCATGCATGAGGAGCTTAATCAATTTGTTCAAAACAATGTTTGATATCTAGTGCCTAGGCCCGATGATTGCAATGTGATAGGAACTAAGTAGATTTTCAAAAATAAAACCGATGACCAGTGTACCATAACAGGGAATAAGGCTAGGCTAGTTGCTCGGAGATATACTCAGGTCGAAGGGATAGATTTTGATGAGACTCATGTTGCACGTCTTAAGTCCATTCGCATTATTCTTGCGGTTGCTTGTACTTTAGGGTTCAATCTATATCAAATGGATGTTAAGAGTGCCTTCTTGAATGGAATACTTCAAGAAGAGGCGTATGTTGAATAGCCAAAAGGATTCATCGACCCTAAGTTTTCCCATTATGCCTATAAACTTAACAAAGCCTTATATGGTCTGAAGTAAGCTCCTAGAGCTTGGTATGACAGGCTCACTGCATATCTCGTTGACCATGATTTTTCACGAGAAGGTGCAAACAGAACTCTAATCATTAGACATATTGAAGAAACCATAACTATAGCACAGATCTATATCGATGATATTGTGTTTGGCTCTCCCATTAACTCTCTTGCTAATGAATTTGCCGAATATATGAAATGTGAATTTGAAATGAGCATGGTTGAAGAATTAAGTTACTTCCTTGGCCTTCAAGTGAAGCAAACTAACTGTGGGATGTTTATCTGTCAATCTAAGTATGCCAAAGAACTAGCAAAGCGATTTGAAGTAGATAGTAAAAAATATGCAAGGACACCTATGAGCATAAGTGCTAAGTTAAGTCATGATCCTGTAGGCAGAAGTGTTGATCAGACATTGTATAGGAGCATGATATGTAGTTTACTCTATCTTACAGCCAGTAGACCTGATATAACCTTCAGTGTTGGAGTGTGTGCACGATTTCAAGCAGATCCTAAGGAATCCCACATAAGTGCTACAAAACGCATTATTAGGTATATCAATGGGACTGTAAATCATGGGATCCTATATTCTAGAGAGTCAAATCTTGATCTCGCCGGCTATTCTAACACAGATTGGGCTAGAAATGCCGATGATAGGAAGAGTACCTCGAGTGGATGCTTCTATGTCGGTTCCAATATTGTGTCATGGATGAGGAAGAAGCAAAACTCAGCTTCTCTATCTACAGCTGAGGCAGAATACATTGCAACTGGTAGCTATTACACTCAATTACTTTGGATGAAGCAAATGTTGAGTAATTATGGGATAAATCAGGGGACCATGACCGTCTTTTGTGACAACACAAGTGCTATAAACATCTCTAAAAATCCTGTTCAACATTCTAAGACCAAACACATTGACATTCGTCATCATTTTATTCGAGAGCTAGTTGAGTCCAATTTTGTATCCCTAGAACATATCTCTACTGAAAACCAACTTGTTGATCTATTCACTAAACCTTTAGATGGGCTGAGATTTGAGTCACTTAGAAAGGCTGTCGGCATTTGTGTCACTCCTTAATCATCTTCTTAAATGCATACCTGTCTTGTTTTCTTTCAGTGGTTCATTTTTGCATCTTAGCATTGCATGCTTCATTTGATATACATCTATCTTCGGCTCTGCATTTTTAATTCTTAAATAATAATATAAATAAAATAAATAAAATTTTATGGGGTGGTCTTCACTTGTCACTATTGTTCTATGTATGTTTACTTGAGCTTGCAACCGTGATCAAATATACTTGCTACACATGTTAAGATTCTAATTCTCATCACTTCAGTTGAGTCTGTGTGGAGTACTTAGAATATGTCACTTCATTTTTATCTGCACAGCACACACTAGGATCGTGTGAATACGTCTTGACCGCATGTGTGAGATTTAGGACGACAATCATCTGTAGCTGGGTTGCCCCTGAATTTGAATTGATTTTGGACTAGTTGACCTAATTTCTGGGTTTCCCCTAGTAAGCTTAGTTCATATTATTGCGCAACATCTTATACTCTTTTTCGTAGCCTAGTTGACTCGAGCAATTAAATCTAAGGGGTTTTTCATAACCTGGTGCCCTAAAGCCAACTGGTTTAAGAGTCATCGACCCAAAGCTCGTTACAGAAGTCTTCTTAGCAACTTAATGGAGATGGGATTGCACATAAGATTTAAAAAAAATTGGAAATCGTGCTTGATGACAAAGGGAGAAAGAACATTTTATTCCGTGCCTCAATGAATTATAGGTCCTAGTGGCATTGTATTTGACTTTCAAACTTCTGGGAATAAACTCATATTGTGATGTTTTCGTTGTTCCTTCTCACAAATTTAAGGTTTTGAGTCTTACTTACATGGAATTAGTGGTTCTTTTCACATGGGTCACGTATTCAATTTACTCCATCTGAACTTGATCCCGATGTGTGGAGAATCGTTTCAAATTATTGAGCATGCCATATTTGTGATCACTTGCATTTTTTAGTAGACATTGAGCATGCCATATTGGTGCTATTTTTCAAAGTTTCTAAAGTGTTGCTACATT